>NW_010393429.1:0-11253 GCF_000710305.1 Buceros rhinoceros silvestris | reverse complement strand
TTCAGCAGGCTAGAAGATGACCTGGTCCCCCTTCTACATAGTAAACACCATACCTCCAAGTGGGAAAACAAAAACTGTATAATTGTGTTTAACTTTCTGATGAAAAAGGATCTGAATGAAAGATGATGTAATATTTCTATAGTGGGATATTAGGACAGCATGACAGAACATGAAGAACAAACTTGATAAATACTCACATGCCATTTGGATATTTTTTCTTTTATGACTGACCACTTCACATCCTTTTGCAGAATTGCAGAGCTTTTCTAATACTACTGCATTCAATTAAAGGTAGCTGGTAAAGCTGAAAATAACAAGGTTTTGTTTAGGAATCAAAGCAGAAAGCGAAGGTGTCAAGAAAGTACAATAGGCAGGGTTTATTCTTTCCTCCGCATATCCTCTTCTGTTCCATTAAAACCAGTCTGGATGTAATAATCTCAAAAAAAAAAAAAAAAGCCCAACATATACTCAAATATATTAAAACCACTTTAAGAAATTTCTCAGTGGAAACAGAGATATACACCTGACTGAAATCTTCTTTAATTCTCCACTTTCCACTAAATGACAGAGTAACGGAAAACTCCGTATTTGGTGCCTACTTTCTGCTTCATTGTGAAAATCGCGGAATTCTTCATTATCTATCAATTCCTTTTATTCTTTGTATTATCATCATAGTCTTTACATTCACCTTGGCCAACAGAAACTCTGCAGAGTACTCTGTTATATTAAGTACTACAATATAAAAATTCTCCAGGTTTCTCTGCTTAATTCTGATTAAGCTAAAAGATTTCACAGCTGTTCTTTCAGTTAGAATGAACAATATTTTTGGCATTAATTTTATTTTAGTAAAGAACGTATGTTTCACTTAAGACATTTTATAAATTTTTGAGGTGGAGGCAAAACTCTATAACAGACACATGTTTTTGCAAAACACAGGACCAAGGAGGAAAGTGAGCCACATGGGACAAGCAGGCTGGTAATGTGAGAAGGGTATTTTTCTCCGTAGATATCATTAATTGTTTATTTGGTACAAGATGTTTCCTCACAGACAACATCAGAAACATTTCTGTTAGCACACTTCCTCTGCCTATCCCTCCTCTCTTTCTTCTAAGTTCAGGTCTATCATGCCGAAAAAGAGCAAGTCCATCTTGTAATTACTAACTTTGAGAAATGTCTGAGATAGCCAGCAAGTAATACCTCAAAATTCTGAGCCCAACTATCTAAAGGCAAATTAAGAGTTTCCTGGAGATCATAAATTTCTTTTACCTGATTAATGGTATTTGATCATGAACAGGACGTAATCAACATGTGCCAACAGCATGAGCTGAACTATTTACCCTTCATGTTATAACTTTATTTTAGAAATTACTGAATGAGCACTGCTGAGTTTAAAATGGCACAGTTTAAGTTCTATTTAACTTCTAATATGGTTTAAAAAAAATCCTGAAATAATCATAACCATATCTTCGTACGTTTAGGTTGATTTGAAGGGTAACAGAGGCCCTGAGTTGAATGACACAGAACAAGCATAAGGCACTATTACAACAAAGTTGACAAGAATTAGCACAGATGTGGGTATTTCACTCTCCCAGATTCTCTGAGAACTAGGAAAATGCACATGCCCTATAAAAGAGTGATATGCACCCGCACAGACATATATACTGTTTTTGAAATTTGCTGCATTTTAGAACCTAATAGGACATTGAATAATCTGAATGGCTTTTTGCTTTTTTTCTCCTTAGAGTATGCCTAAGAAAAGAACTTGTGATAATATGGAAAGGAACTTGTGTCATCACCACAGGAGCATTTTTTAAATGGCTTTCATTTACATAGAAATATGCACACTAGTAGGAACAACTCAGAAATTCAGCAAACAGCTTGTGATTTCAAGAAACTGTTCACAATGCTAACAGCTTGCAGTGCTAAAATACCTTCTGAGTAGTTTACATTATTATTTGTTTGCATAATTGTCATGCTGAATCATTGCCTACCCACTGTTCTCCTATCTTCTGCAATGGTCATTTCCTTGTTTTTATTCACTCACTGGCAGCCTTTCATTTCGTAAGTCACAACTAAGGTTTTTTTAAAAAGTTATTATTAGTTGCTGTAAGAATTTAGAATAAATAATATTAACTCAACAAATTCATGCAAAAGTAAAAGATATTTAGGCTTGGGTGGCAAAATGTTGGAACTTATTCTCAGTCATTGCACCCCCAGAGACCCATCAGTGCTGTGACGGTCAATACTGCAGTGCGTAGATGGACTCAGCCCCAGAATTGCTGAGGCAATTCTTTTGATGATGATAAAGCCAAAGTTCTTTATTATCACATGGGATTTAGGCATTTACAAAAGTGCTTCACTTTGAAAGTAAACCGGTATGTTCTAAAACACCAGCTAGATCCACTACAAAACAAGTATGGCTTTTATTTTGCATTATAGTAATTAACTATGACTATTATTACCTGTATTACAGATACAGCAGGCAGTGATATTGAAAAGAGCTTCTATGACCTTCTTTAAAGAAGAGAACTGCTGGACAAAATGATTAGGCAGGGAAATATCGAGCAGACTAACAAGACAGTTTGCAATAGAAATGAAAATGTAATTTTCCTTGTAACTGCCCTGGTGTCTAGACACAGTGTACACATAACCATGAGTGCAGTACATTTGTTTCTACAAAATGAAAAATGTCTCCAACTTGTCAAATCAGCTTTATGATGTGCTATTGATCAAACTGGCCGCAAAAATTTTAGTGAGGGATATTTACAATTTCTTGAACCCTCTCTGTATTTCAAGGCCTTGAAATATATTTTATGAAAACGTTATTATGTCTTGGAGTTCTACACCAGACCTACGTTAATTATCCTGTTTACTACCATTTTTATGGTAACAATTGTACAGCTTGATTTTGTGGGCTTTGAGCCCAAGACACTGTTTCAGTGGGATGAGACTTCTCAGTTCTAAGAGTCGTTTTGTCGCTGCTCCCCTATATGAGCTCACACAATTCACTTCTTACCTAGTTAAGTCTCCTTTCCTGTAAAATTGTTACTAATCCTTACTTACCTCACTGAGGTGTCATGAAGACCCGTTAACATTTACACGGTGCTTGGAAGATGTAAAGCACATGTGCTACATTGTGACTTGGCCTATATAGCAAAGCTGAGAATCCCTCTCCCATCATCGCATGAGCTAAACTGACGATATGGGCTGGGACAGAGACTGGACTCAGCACGGATGCTTCCTGCCAAATTCTGGCTAAAATTGTGCTACAATTTACTGCTTAAATTGTTGAACAGCCTATCTTCAGATAGGAGAGGAATTCTGAGGAGTAACTGCATCATATAAATTCTCCAGTCTCTGTAGCATGCATTTAAGAAAGATGTGTTAAAAGCAGAAGTGGAACTGAAAATAACAATCTTTCTTGAGAGACCAAAGACCACAATATAACAGGAGTTTAATTCCTCTTTGAGCTTCTCTAACGCTGTACAATATGCACATCACAACCTTTTTTTAAAAATTTTTCTCTTGTTAAGAGAAACATATATGGCCATATGACCAGAGCATTTTATTTGTGTTTTACAATGTTACTGTAGATAAACATTTCAACTACAACAGATGAAAAAGGTATTTTTAGCCCTGTTTAAAATTATTATGCTACACAAAAGATGATTTTGTGAGATTTTGTCTCACTTATTTCATCAGCTTCTCTCTACTGGCCTGATCCTGCTGCTTTTACACATATTGAGTATCTTAAAACAGATCCATCTGAAAACAGTATGCAAAACTCTTAGAGGAAATGCTTTGTGATAGTTCGTATTCCTGTTCCATTAAAAAAAAAAAAAAGGTAGAGAGGAAAAAACCCCATCTTTTTAACCCCTAGCCTTAGAAAGTCAGGAAGGGAGGAAAACACCTTTCTCTTCTCCTACGACTTTCATATCCAAGGATAACATTATTAGATTAAAATGACCTTGTGCCATGGTTTAGGATTTCAACTCCAGAGCAAGGAGGGCTGCCCCACCCCTTGTCTGGGCACAAAAGGAGGTTTGTGGCCTTTTGTTTCAGTGTGGTTATGGTAGCGTGGGAGAAGGGACTACCGGTCCCTGTAACTCGCATAGGGATGTGCAGCCCTGGCTCCAGTTTCACACCCTCCCCTGGCCCAAGCTGTGTTAATCTATGCCTCTTCAAATAAGCCTATAAATAGGAAGGGGGGAATGCTCTTTCTCCTGATTTGTGCACTCTTTTGCTTTGAAGGGGAAGGACAAAAGAGAAGAGAGGACCACCGCAGTCACCTTGGCACCAAGAACTTTGCTTCAGGTATACACTGGGACGGTAAGGATCTTCCCTGTGGCAAGCAGACTTTTTAACTTTGTTGATCACTGGCAGGAGGGAAGAGAAGAGTAACCAGGATGCAGGAAACCGGGGCCCCCATCCCCCATACTGAGAAATGATTAATCACTGGCAAGGGAAGAGAAGATAGATTGGAGAGCCAAGAATGGAGACACCACTGGAATGCAGAGACCTGGGTACTCTCTGGAAACACAGTGACTTTGAGCTTTGGAACCGGGCTGGCGCAGCACTGGTGAAGTCAGCCTGGGCAGTGGACCCCCCCAGCCCCATGGCATGAAGGTGGCTGTGGCAAGCTCTCTCCTGTGGGGCAAGAGTCATGTGTACAGAGGAAGTTTGATACAGAGCAGCCTGAACTTTCATGCCAGAGGTTAAAAGGACTGCATCCCTTCACTCCTTTATCTGCCCCCACCTCCGGCACTGAGCACATCTGTGAGGGGTCAGGGTAGTGGAGAGGTGGAGGGAAGGTATATGCATATTTGTATTTAAGATCTCAGTGTTGTCTCCTTCTCTCTGTCCCACTCTAATTTAATTGATGATTTGTGGGTTTTGTTTTTTTGAATTAAATTAATTTTTTTCTCCCTTGTCGAGCCTGCTTCTTCACATGCCGCTGTAAGTGGTGTGTTAAGGTCTCCTTTCATTCCCACCTCGAGCACTTTAGTTTGTTTTGTTTTCCTCCCGGAGGAGATAAAACTGCTCTGGGAGCAATTGTCATGGGCTGCTTTGGTTTTCAACCAGCGACATGTTTTCTTTAACCAAAGCTCACAAAAAATGAGATCCAAAAATTGTGTCTCATGGAAGTAGTTCAAGGAGGGTTTGTAAAACTGAACAGTGCTTCACTCTGCTTAGAGTGCCACTCACTAAACAATGGCCATCATATAACAGTGATACATACCTAACAATACATATACCTTTATGGCAGTGCTCCTCAGATAACAATAGCCTCAAAAATAAAGTTCCTCTCCTTCCACATAGTATCAGTGAATACTGTATGAACACTGTGAAAGTCGAAGATGAACATTTCCATATATTCTAAGAGAGTCTAGTTTATTCTAATGAGCCATACATTTCTGTATCATCAGTCACTGCATGAAAACACACAGCTATTATTTTCTATTTTTTTGCAGCGCTGTTGGTATGTGACCTCTAGCAGAGTTGAATGGAGCATTTTACAAATTTCACTCCCAATACAAATGACTAAGTGATGCTGAAATAATTGTTCATTTCAATCTTCCCTAAACATAATACAATTATAATGTACATGTAACAAGTATATTTCATAAAAATTCAGAAATCCAGATGACACATTGTGTTATTTCTTGGTATTTATATAAAAGCATAATGTAAAATGTAGTATTTCCAAGATGCATATTTTAAAAATTACTTTATCTGTGGGAGCAAATATCCAGAGAAGACTAACTAGAAGACTAACCACTGTACTAGAAAAGCAGGTATGTATAGCTGATGCTAGAAGGCTGCTTTTATATGTTGTTTGGCTGAGAATGGGATGACCCTGGTGACCACTACTTACCTCAAAAGATAAGCTCCATATTAGTACTTTTTATGCTCATGTCTCCATATTTATAGACCTTCCACTGACTTAATTCAAATTATTCTGGGGAACAAAATTAGAAAATCTATGTGTATTTG
Organism: Buceros rhinoceros silvestris; assembly: GCF_000710305.1. NCBI lineage: Eukaryota > Metazoa > Chordata > Aves > Bucerotiformes > Bucerotidae > Buceros > Buceros rhinoceros. The sequence continues at coordinate 5,259 of NW_010393429.1, read as the reverse complement.
CAGGTTCAGTGATTAAACTGAGTTTTTCTCCAGATTGGGCTATAATCACAGAATCACACAGAATCACAGAATCATTTGGTTGGAAGAGACCTTTAAGATCATCAGGTCCAACCGTTCCCCCTGCACTGACAGTGTCCCTAAACCATGTCTCTCAGCACCAAATCCACACGGCTTTTAAACACTTCTAGGGATGGGGATTCCACCATCTCCCTGGGCAGCCTGTTCCAATGCCTGACAACCCTCTCTGGAAAGTTTTTCCTAATTTCCAACCTAAGCCTCCCCTGGCACGACTTGAGGCCATTTCCTCTTGTCCTGTCACTTATTATACAGGAGAAGAGACTGATACCCGCTTCACTACAACCTCCTTTCAGGTAGCTGTAGAGAGTAATGAGGTTTTCCCTCAGCCTTCTTTTCTCCAGGCTAAACAACCCCAGTTCCCTCAGCCGCTCCTCATAAGACTCATGCTCTAGACCCTTCACTAGCATGGTTGCCCTACTTTGGACACACACCTCAAAGTCCCTCTTGTAGTGAGGGGCCCAAAACTGGACACAGCACTCCAGGTGTGGCCTCACCAGTGCTGAGTACAGGGTTCAATCACTTTCCTACTCCTGCTGGTCACACTATTGCTGATACAAGCCAGGATGCTGCTGGCCTTCTTGGCCACCTGGGCACAGTGCTGGCTCATATTCAGTTGGCTGTCAACCAACACTCCTAGGTTCTTTTCTCCTGGGCAGCTTTCTGGCCACTCTTCCCCAAGCCTGTAACATTGCAGGGGGTTGTTATAAACCAAGCGCAGAACCCAGCGCTTGGCCTTGGTGAACTTCATATGACTGGCCCCAGCCCATCAATCCAGCCTGTGCAGATGCCTCTGTAGATCCTCCCTACCTTGAAGAAAATCAATATTCCCATGTAACTTGGTGTTGCATGCAAACTTACTGAGGGTGCACTCAATCCCCTCATCCAGATAGTTGATAAAGATAGTAAAGAGAACAGGATCCAATACTGAGCCCTGGGGGACAACACTTGTGACCGCCAGCTAGATTAAACTCCATTCATCACCTCTTTCTGGGCCTGGCCATCCAGCCAGTTGATTATCCATTGAAGCACATGCCCATTGAAGCCATGAGCAGCCAGTTTCTGCAGGAGAATTCTGTGGGAACTAGAGTCAAAGGCTTTACTAAAGTCTAGGTAGACAACATCCACAGCCCTTCCCTCATCCACTAAATGGGTCACCTTGTCATGGATGAAGATCAGGTTATTCAAGCATGACCTTTATAAACCCATGCTGAGTGGGCCTGATCACCTGGTTGTCCTGTATGTGCTGCGTGGTGGCACTCAAGATGATCTGCTCCATAAATGTGCTCCATAATGTGTTAATCTGTTCCATAATGTGTTGGTATTATAAGTGCATTGTACAAATGTTAAGACATATCAGTATGTCTTCTTTGAACAATTATTGAACAATGATCAATCCTCTAGCTATGAGTGTAAATGTGTCCTGAGACAATGAAGTCAAAAGGACTCTCTACTATCATACCCTGGAATTAAAACAAGTAACAACTGGCAAAGCCAGCACTGGAGTTTCTTTTCCTCAAGATGTCCATGGTTTCAGTATACAAGACAATATAGTCTGTGCTTTGAATGCCAACACAGAAGGCCTTGCATAGAAGTGTGGAAGCACTGAGCTGTGAGATTCTATTCATCCTCCCCTACAGTAGTCATCTTCCTCAATTGAGCGACAGAGATATCAGCGCTAACTATTACTAGATATTAGACCATTTGATAGCTTTGCATGACATATAAAGATAAGGCATCTTCTCAAAAACAGTGAAAATAAACCTCAAAGATTTCAAATATAGGCCAGACCAAAATGCCTTCTTAATTCCTGGGCTTCGGAGGTAGTTTTGCAAATAATAAATACTGAAGATGTTCCCTGTATTTTGTACTCACTTTGCTTTCTGTTTTGCCCAAACGAATGTCTCTATGCCCTTCAAAAATGATGCTTCTTTTAGGACCATAAAAGCCATTGCTCTGTATGAATATCAGACATCAGATCAGTGGACTTAGAGAGACGTTATGCTGGTTTAGAACCATTGCAGTGCACCAGAGGAAAAGGGTTAGTTCCAACTTACTGGATATCTATCTCATCAACTCTGACAAACCAGACACTTGAAAAAGCAACTTATCTTGATTATTATTGCTTGAAAGGGCCCACGGGCATTAGTATTATGCATTTTTCAAACTTCCTATTTGCAAAGGTTTTAACTGGACAGTATTTGTTACCAGCCTTTAAACACTGCAGTTATTAGCTCATGTGGCTTGTATTATTGACAAACAAATGCATATAAAATACTCTAATTAAGAAGAAAAAAAGGACCCTTCTTCCCCCCCCCCCCCCCCCTTTTTTTTTTTAGACATTTAACTTTCCTTTTCTATTGGGAAAGGTATTTTTTCCTGTTTCGTCGAGTTTTTGTATGATGTTGGAGAACAACGCCTTCCCTTCCCATGCACCTAGAGCTCCCTCTAGTGATTCAGCAAGAAGAGTGAAACCTCTTCGTGACACTTCCTCAAGTAACCAAACTTTAATGAACATATGCATTTCTAAGCAGCTCACCTCTTCAGAAAATTGAAGTAATTTCAAATGTGAAGTCCAAACTATTATCTAGTAATATGTGTTGATTTTATCTGGGAATAATTTAATTGGGGCAATGTACTCAGTCTCAGTAGAGAAAAAAATATAAGGGAAATGGCTATACAAATAAAAATTAATATATGATTGAGAAGTCATCAGTTTCATGACAGTTAGGAGAGTGGACCAACATATTTAATAGCTTTTACTGGCGGTTTTGTTGTTGTTTTTTCTTTTTTACTTCAAATTAGATAATCAAGTCCTATAATCATCAGTTAAAAGTTAAATTTTCCCAGACTAGAAGCACCCAACATTCCAAATGTTTTCTGTCACATAGAGTAACCTTCTGATATACTACACCTGACCTCCCAGTACTTTTCCTCCTAAATCTTTTGGCTTCTTATACAATCAACTTCAGTGCTGCCACATAACTAGAAAAGCTGAAATAGCTCCCAGAAGATCCATTGCACTAGATTTGAAACCCTTGCACAGCCTGCCAATTCTAATTCACAAACTGGAATTCATGATTAATCCTCAACCAACCTCAGAGCCGCACCAACCTTTTTTATTTATTACTATATTTTGTAATATTGAAAATCGCAACATGTTTTTACAAGCAATGAATTAATCACATCCCAGAATTGAAACCTGACCCGGCAAACTTTTATTCTGTTGATTAATCCTTAATCATGCCAGGAGTCCCTTTAGAGCAGTAAAAGGAACAAGCACATGGTTGTCAGTTGCGCAACCAGGCTCTCAGTTCCATCTGGAAATGTGGCCCTCTAGGAAGCACTGATTCTTGCAGCTGAATCCATGCTAACAAAGCTTTTGACAAACAGAGCCACAGGGCTTCCCTGTGGATACAGATATCTGACAACACATAACTACAAGGTCTTATAATAAAATATTTCTAGGGAAGAACTACATAGTCATCTCAACCTGAGTACTTGGTGGCAGAATGATTTCTATGTTAGAATCTCAGACTTTCAGAGTAAAATGCTTTTTCAACATATAAAACACTTCTTCGATGCAGCATACTCAAATAAACTATTTTGCTAATGGTACCCAAGTGATGGGCAACTTAACTCTAATTTTGCACTTTGCATTTAGAAATAAATGGCATCCGCTGTGGTTCCCATTCAGTCTCACAACAAATCAGTGTAGCCATATAATAGAGGTCATTGCTTAACATTGTCTAAATATGTCTTAAAGGACGTATACAGCATGATTTGAACTGCACTAGAGGATAATGTCAGGGGAATAACACTGGTTATTCAGTATAGTAAGCTGACTAGCTAACTGTTCAACAACCTTGAAACAGCCTTTCTTCTGTATCTCATATGTTTAATCATTACTTCTCAACGCAGCAGTTGCTGAATTGTTTAAACTCTTATGTAGTACAAGCACACTTCAAAAAATAATAACACCTATTTAAAATAAAACACTTTATAAATCAAAATATTTCTCCAACATACCTATCTATAGGCAACTGACATCCTTGAAAACCTCAGGGAACAGAACCAGGAACACAATGGCTCTTAAGTAGGTTTGTCCTTTGATAGCTTGATTGATGGTGCACAATTTTTAAGTAGCCATTAGTAGTAATACAGGAAGGATGAAAAATTCTAGATTGTGAACAAATCCTAGCATAAAATATGCTGAATTTTTGAAAGATCACATTTCGGATAATGGAAGAAAGAGAGCTATTCAGCATCAGAATGAGAAAACTGCTGTTTCATTTATGAGAATGCGCGTAAATGCAAAGTAACCTGGTAAGCTCAGCTGCGTTCATAGGGACTCCTTCTTGCTGTCACAACACATCTGGAATTGCAACCACAATGTCATCCTGAACACCACTTGATCAAGGTCTGTGGAGCACAGGGCCACCACACATGGGCCACTCTGGAAACACAGCAGCAGTCCTGAACTGTCTACAGTTTCTTTTGCATTAAAATGATAACTTCTGTTTAAAAGTTACCATTAGAGTGTGTGCTGCAGAGACACTTCTTGGTGGTCACAGGCTTTGAGCCTTTCTCAGGGAAGTTAGAGGGAGCTGGTTCATGCCACACACAGAGTGTCAGAAGCGCTCAGACTAAACACTACCTGTTTTAATGAGTCCTTGTGGTAAAGCAGTCTTGGTCTTTGCCCTCAGCTGATCTGAAAGAGCCCCATGCTGGCTGATCTGAAGGGCAGAATAACACTTACAGCTACATTCTTTTGTTTCTTGCGCAGGTTATGAGCCCAAAGAGAATTGTGTAGTATCTTGTCATTTACAATAGTGCAGAACTATTGCAACAATAGATTGGCCATGGTTTGGAGCAGATTTCAGGTTTCATATTTTTATTGTATTATTTGTCCTTTCTTTTGTATCATTTGTAGAAGATCCCATGACAATTTGGATATTTTATTTTAAACAAACAAAAGAAAGTCTTCATATTGTCCGCAACAGAATATTGTCTTAAAACTGCATCATACTATAAAATACAGCAGATGTGAAAGCTAAAGGACAACATAAAATCATTGCTAATAAACCATTTTTTGCAAAAGACACAAAATTTAGTGGAAGAGTAAACAATGAGGAAGCAAGTCTACTGCTCCAAAGTAATGTCATCATCATGATGGCTTGGCTT
>NW_010393428.1:12236-12442 GCF_000710305.1 Buceros rhinoceros silvestris | reverse complement strand
AGGGGGTGCGGGAGCAGCAGGTTTAACCCCTGCCTCGCTGCAGCCCCACACCAGGAGAGGTTTAACGCCCCACGCAGGTCCATCCTCCCCACCCCGGGGTGAAGCTGGTTCTGACACAGCCCCGAGCATCCCACCCTCTGAGCAGGGCAACGCAGAAATCGGCAGCAAACTGCACCCTCCTGTTCCCAGGCACTGCTCCACCCCCG
>NW_010393428.1:11722-11989 GCF_000710305.1 Buceros rhinoceros silvestris | reverse complement strand
GCTATTGCCCCCCGTGCCCACAGCACGCAGGAGCAGGTTTCAGCGAGACAAAGTGGTGGAGCTTGATCTCCCCACCAGCTGCTTTACATTCCTCCAGCTGCATAAAGCCAGCTGAAATGACCAGCCCGCAGGAACCTCCCTTGGCCCCCAGCCATGATCCCAAATCACAGAATCGTGATTGGAAAAGCCCTTTCACCTCCTCACCAGCACTGCCGGGTCCCCACTAACCCCTGGCCCTCAGCACCACCTCCACACCGCTGGCCAACC
>NW_010393428.1:9113-11376 GCF_000710305.1 Buceros rhinoceros silvestris | reverse complement strand
GTCAGGGAGTTGTCAGAGCCAGAAGGTCTCCCCGGAGCCTCCTTTGCTCCAGGCTCACCCCTGCCAGGTCCCTCAGCTGCTCCTCAGTGAACTTGTGCTCCAGACCCTGCTCCAGCTCTGTTGCCCTTCTCTGGACACACTCCAGCCCCTCAAGGTCCTTCTGGCAGGGAGGGGCCCAAACTGAACCCAGGAGGTGAGGGGTGGCCTCACCAATGGCCCTAGTCCAGGGGTACAATCCCTGTCCTGCTCCTGCTGGCCACACCAGTGCTGGGACAAGCCAGGATGCTGTTGGCCTTCTTGGCCACCTGGTCACACTGCTGGCTTTTCTTCAGCCACTGACAACCAACCCCCTGCCAGGACCTTTTCCACCAGGCAACTTTCCATCCTCCTCCACCCATTGGTTCAAAAGCCACCAGTCATTCAGTCACTGCTGGAGAAGCTACCTTGCCCCCACACACATTGCTTCTGTTCACACTGGTCCTCAAAGCCTGCCTGAAGTGGTCCGGCTCTGGCTGCCAGCCCTGATCTCCCTGCCTGTGGGGCACAGCTGTCTTCTCTCCAGGATACTCACAGAGAAGGTGGGCAGCGCTGGATCCTCCCTGAGCAACCATGGCCACTTCACATGGACAAAATAACCCAGGGCCACCAGCTTGTCATAGAGGTAGGTTCCGTAGGGACCCAAGGCCAGATTTTGAATGTTTTCTCACCTGTTTCTCCTGCTCCACCTTCACAGCTCATACTTCCAAGGGTGCTTAGAGCAAGCACGAGAATACAGGCTTTAACTGAACACCTTCATGCCCATGTTCCTCCATTGAGCAGGCTTGGATGGAGGTCCCAAACCTTGCAGAAGCCCTGGGCTTCCTCTTTGCAAATGGCTTCATCTCTACACCATGAGGTGTCTGTCCCCCTGTCATGTCATTCAGCTTCCTCACATCACTGGCCAGAGAGGGACTGTCATCCCCTGCAATCCCTTTGGCACCAGGTGACCAGAGATATCCTCAATCAACCAAAGCACTATTTCTTTTCTTCCATTAATTCAAGTTTGGGATTGGGCTTTCCAGGTTGTGAGATCTTTGCACCCAATGTCAACTCACTTGAGAGAGGCACCAAGACCCTAGCCTGGGATGTCCCCAAGCCCCTAATCCTGGCCACACCATCCACGTGCCTCATTTGGCTTGGAGAGGAAAGCTGTCACAGGGAGCTTCTGCAGCAAGATGTCTTCTTTCCATCGACCTCTCCTTTCCATCTGGCTCTAGCCCTGCCCCAAGAGCCAGATACATCCCCCATGCCAAGCCACATCTGCCTGTTGTGCCTGTTGTGGAGCTGGATATTAGGGAAATCTCTTTTGTAATCAAAAAACCTGCTTCAATATCACTTTAAATCATCACTTCTGTTACCTTGTCTCTAAGCTGCTGAGCACAAGAAGTCAAGATGCATTTCTGCACCCACATAGGCTGGACCCATCTTCCGGGAAGAAGGCTGCAACCACCAAATCATGGCTAGCTAATGCAGATGAGACCTCACCCTACCTTGGCTCTCCCGTGCAGGAATATCTGAGATCCTCAGAGCAGGAGGTAGAGTTGGGTCATCTGTGGGGATCACCACAGGTCTACTTGTTTGCTCCAAAAATAACTTCACCACTTGGTGTGAATTGAGAGCATGACTCTGCTGAAGGACCAAGTTGCTATAGCAGAATGTAGATGCCCATAAACCAGGGCTGCTCTGCCCATCATCTACAGAAAGCACAAGCAGTGCCATCACTGCTGCATTTCAGGAGTAATGGAGGAACCCTGACATGGCCACACACCTACAAGACAAACATTGAAGCTGGTTTGTAGAGAAGGCATCAACGTGCCTTGTGGATTACAACATCTGATGGGTCAAAGCAACCCACTGGTCCACACCAGTCACTTCTCTGAGCAATGGCTAAGCAGCCCATGTAGGTGTGGCATGGGGATGTCCCATGCTGTGGATGGGGGACTCAGATTTTTTCCCCATCTTACTGTCCCCACTGTTACTTGTGTGTCAACAGATCTATACCATGCAGATTCACAGTAGTCAGGGTGGACTCACCAATGGTCCCAGCTTAAAACAGAATCACAGAATTGTTTGGGTTGGAAAAGCCCTTCCAGCTCCTCCAGTCCCCCCGTTCCCCCAGCACTGCCAGGGCCCCACTAACCCCTGGCCCTCAGCACCACCTCCACACCGCTGGCAAACCCCTCCAGCCATGGGCACTCCACCCCTGCCCTGGGTCGCCTGGCAC
>NW_010393428.1:0-8949 GCF_000710305.1 Buceros rhinoceros silvestris | reverse complement strand
CAACGGGCAACAAATGCCTCCTCAGGGACAACCTCAACCTCCCCTGCAACAACTGCAGGAAGGTTCCTCTCGTCCTGGTGCTTGTTCCTGAGGAGAAGAGACCAACCCCCACCTCATTGCTCCAACCTGCTGTCAGGGAGTTGTGGAGAGCCAGAAGGTCTCCCCGGAGCCTCCTTGGCTCCAGCATCAACCCCCAGGTCCCTCAGCCGCTCCTCAGTGCACTTGTGCTCCAGACCCTGCTCCAGCTCCATTGCCCTTCTCTGGACACGCTCCAGCCCCTCAAGGTCCTTCTGGCAGGGAGGGGCCCAAACTGAACCCAGCAGTCGAGGAGCCCCCAGTTCTCCCAGTCCAGGGGGACGATCCCTGCCCTGCTCCTGCTGGCCACATGAGTGCTGGGACAGCCTCTCACCATCTAACCCAGCCTCCCTTGCTTCACTGCTTCACTCACCTTCAGCTCCCTGCAAATTTTGTCAGCAATGCCCCTCTATTTTCTTCATGTGCCTCGATGAAGATATTTTAAAGGGCTTGGGTAAACAGTGGGCTCCTTCCAGCTCCCAACAGGAGCAGCCGGCACCCCCTCTCTCAGCTCTTCCCTTGCACAGGGCGGACTTGAAAAGCCCATTTGTCGCGTAGGTCTGTGGGCAGGTTGTGAAAGTCCTTAGAAAAATGGAGACGCGAAGCTCAAGTCAATGAAGTTATTTTGCGTCTCTGCAGCAACAGCTGAATTCAGGACTGTAGATCCTGGCCCTGCATCAGGGCTCAAACTTATGGGAAAGTTCAGCCCTGTCCTAAGCACAGACCCAGGAAATAAAGGCCAGCCTTGTCAGGAGGAAGGTGGTGTGTTACATCTCCATTGCGTCTCATAAAGAATACATTCAACCTTTGGCAAAAACGAGGCTCTTTATCTTCATTTGCAAAGGGATTGGGCTGACAGTTCGATACTGCCAACATCAATCCATCTGCGATCATGAATCAGGCTCCAAAAACCATGGGATTGGCTTGCAAATAATAAAACTTGGGTCCTTTTTATTTGCCTTCTGGTTCCTGAGACTTCAGGTCAAACTCGCTTCATGTTTTCCAGGCAATCAAGAAAAGGAGACGTTTCCTTTTTTTTCATTATTATTTTTTTCTAATGAAAACTGAGGTTCTCCTACAAACTACTGAATAAACAGCATGGGCTCCAATAACATCCCCTGCCACGCAGCCTCGTGGTGGGATCGTGAGCTGGCCAGGCTGCTGGCTGGAGGAGCTGGCTGCATACCCCACCTTTCCCTGGAAGTTTGTAGCTCAACATCCCCGATGTTTGATCCGGTGTGCGTCTGCGGACGAGGAGAAACGCACACACAAGGGCTGACAGCTGCAGGCAACAGAGCTGGAGACCTGGACCATGAACCATTACAAGACTAAAGAAATCTGGCGGCAGAAGACAGTCCTGTCCTGGGGACGGACTGCTCCCTCACTTGACATTGGGCTGCAAAACCATGTAGCCTGACGTGGTTCTTTCTGCTCAGGAGTGAAGGCTGCCCGTCCCGGGGAACACAGGAGTAAGTTCTGATTATCAATCACCCTGCAGCGAAAACCACAGTCCCCAGCCCACCCCACCCACCCTCAGCCCCCTACAATCCAAGCTGGCCCCAACCTCCTTCATTAAGCAGTGAAAACCACCTCCCATGAGTGGATCCTGCTGTTTTGTTTTAAACACAGGCTGTGGCACGAGACTCTGAGCAAAACCATCACAGCCTCATGGGAAGTGCAGCTGGCGGGAGGACAGATGTGCTGGCACGTGGATTTGGGGTTGTCCAAAGCACAAGCGGGAGGTTGGAACCCTATAGTCTTTTTCCAGCCCCGCTGATGAACAGTGACCACGTCCCTTTTTTTTGGCATGCATTCGAGGAGAAGTCGATGCATCCCACATCAGCGTGCCAGAGGTTCAAGCTGGAGTTGATGGAGATGGCAATGGAGACCTCTCACGCCAGCAAGATGGACGTGAAACGGGGTGACAGCTCTCCACCACACTCCATAGGGTATGCCTGAACCAAGCAAATTCCTGATTTTCTTTGTATCACAACTTCACTAAACTCCTCTTCTATACCTAGAGCCTCGTGGCCTTCCTCCACCTGGAGATTTCAGAGCTGTTTCTTGTTCCTTCTGCAGAGACACAAGCTCACTGTACCTCCCTGGCTCCAGCCCAGCCGCCCAGGAGGACAAGAGTCATATCTTCAAAGCCCCCCAAGAGCAGAAGACATGACACTGACACTGGCAGCCCAGCCCAAGCCCTGCTGCAGAGTTCAAACAGGGCTGAGGCACAGCCCTGACTCCCCCTGCTTCCACACACCACCTTGTTCCAGTGGGCTTTATCCCTCCCTCCCCTTGGCCTTCTCAGAGAGGGCTCTAGTCACTTTTGTCGCTTCTACCTTGCACCACCATTGTGTTCTCTCTGCAAAAGGATGAGCTCCTGCAAAGTCCTGCTTGGAGGGCATCACCCACAAGCTGGATGCCCTGGAAATGCTTCCAATCAGCCTTTTTCCTATTCCTCTCTCTTCTTGACCATTCCAGCAGGCAGCAGCTATGAATTCTCCTCCACATCCAGTGGCCACCACAGAGAAGTTGGTCTCCTCCACTTTTCAAAGCCTTGATCCCATGGATGGGCCAGGCAGGGGGGTAAGAGTCCTACTCCTGGCCTGTCCTGCCCGATAGCCCTCCTCCTCCCTGCAGGCACAGAAGCCACCAGGAGGTAGAAAGTGACATTTGGGAAATTGGGAATGATAGTGCCTCTGGGCACCATGCAGAGATGAAAAGTTGTATGGGGAGGCAAAACATCTCTCTTCAAGCTGTGGAGTCAATCTTGCCTCACTGCATGATGGCTCATGAGCTGCTCTCATTGCTAGTTCTGCAGCTCTGATCGGGGTGCGAGGAGGAGACCTGGCAAGAACCTTCAGGCTGAACTTGGGCATCATTTTATGATGTTCCTTCTCCTGCATAAAAACCAGCGGTGGGGTATTGCTGTAGTTCACAGCAGTGAAACTGTGGGAGCTACCTCCTTCCTACTACTGATGGTGTAACCCTTGAACTCCTTGCTGGGCTCGTTTGCAGCCAGTCTCCTGCATTGCCCCACCGCAGGGCCTGGCTTTGGTTCAGTGATGGCAGTAGATGTGCCTCCAAGCTAGAAGTGAGCACTGAATGTCTCCTGGAGCCTGCAAGGAGACACCCTACCTGGAAGCAACTGGCACCTCGGGAAGCTGCCTCCAGCTGTAATTCTAAGACAAACATCACTTAAGCCAGCATCTGATTTCCTGCTCCCATCCTGAGGAGTGGTTAACGCCGCCGGGAGGTCCTCCTGAAGGTCTCCTGGGGGAAACATTTTTTGAGGGTCACCATGGAGTAGTTTTGGAGGTTGCTCTGCCCAATGGACCATGTGTGCAACTCAGCCTCGCTCAAGAGCTTTATCATGTCTCTTACCACACCTCAAGCTACAAAGACAGAGGACATCTCCCAACCACCCTGACTCATGCCCCAGGGAAAAGGAGGAGCAGCCTTTACATCTATCCTCCTACAGCAACCCAATGACCTGCAGGACCCGTGCTGGAGGCAACATGATTTGTTACAGCACCTTGAACACAAAGCATGTTCCTGAGGGCCTTTATGGAGTCACATGGATCTGGGCACTGGAGATGTTTCAAGAGCTCTGAAGATGCACCTTTGGAGGTTTAAGGCACTCGACGAGTGATGAGGCTTAAAAAGGTTATTGACCAATGGAATCACACAGTCCCACCTGGAATGGGAAATCCATTTGTTAGCGTGTGGGTGGGTGGCCAAGCACAAGACCAAGGCACAGTAAATATACTCAGCGATCTAGAGAGGACAGCAAGAGATACCCCTCCAGGGATGAAGATGAGCAACCAAATGAGAGACAGGGGTTAAGAGAGGCTGGGCAAGGCAAGGGAGGAGAAAAGGAGGAGCACAGTGCCCTGGGGTTGTCTCTATCTCCTGTCTCTGCTGCAGCGCATCCCCACCTGCAGCCCATGGCAAGCATCTGGCCAGAGCCCGGGCCACAAAGAGAAACGGTGGTGGCAAAACCCTGCCAGCTCCTCAAGAGAGGTGAGAAGCAGAGAAATGTTCTGGGCAAGGCAGAGGTTTTGGCTTGGGGAGGCGGGGTGTGGGATGTGAGGCTGGAGCTTTGCATGGGCTTAGGACACCCTCTGCAGGCCAGCACCAAGCTCCACACGTCCCGCCCTGGAGAATCACAGAATGGTTTGGGGTGGAAGGGGCCTTCGAAGAACATCTAGTTCCAAGCCCCCTGCCATGGGCAGGGTCACCTTCCACTAGAGCAGGCTGCTCAAAGCCCTGTCCAACCTCACCCTGAACACTTCCAATGATGGAGTGCCCACAGCTTCCCTCAGAAACATGCTCCAGTTGCCCCTCACAGGGGTTTGGGTTAGAAGATGAGGTGAAAACACAGAAACCAATTTCTGTTCCAGGCGGGCTGGATGTGCAGGAGTACTTTGGGAGGACATCCAGCAGAGATCCCTTTCTAAACCCGCAGAACCTCCGCAGAGAGCCAAAGCTCTGCACAGCGGCTTTTTCCCCAACTGGGTTTGGTGGGGGACGGGGGCCCCCCCGCAGGAGTACTTTGGGAGGACATCCAGCAGAGATCCCTTTCTAAACCCGCAGAACCTCCGCAGAGAGCCAAAGCTCTGCACAGCGGCTTGTCCCACAAGTGGCTTTGGTGGGCAACGGTCTCCTCTCCCCATGTTTCTGTCCCTCCTTGAGGGCTCCCCAGGCTCCAGCTCCCAGGCCAGGCTGATCCTGGGGGGGTTTGTGGGGGACCAGAGCATCTGTGGGGATAACACACCCCATCTGACTTCATCTAGCAGCAGCATCTTCAGAACAGGCACTGAGTTGCTGCACTAAGCCCAATCCCAGCACCAAACCACTGCCTCCTTCACATCATCATTCATCTTGATAAAGTCATTACATTTTTTGTTTGTTTGTTTGTTTCCTGGAAATTAGCTTTTTTGGCATTTTGTGGATCCCCACAACAGCGAGGATCAACACACCGATATCCTGTTAATCACTCAACAGCGACACTAGAGACAACAGAAGATAGAGGTGTGGGTGAGACAGCGAGTCAGTGACAACCCCTAGCAACAGCCTGGCACATATTTAGAGACCATTTCCTGAGCGCAGATCTTCTGTTCCTCTCTCCAGCTGTGGGTCTTTCAAAGAGGTCCAAAGGTGTGGGGTTTCACCTCCATCTCTGCAGCCTACACAACGTCTGGGGTAGATGAGAACCTTTATCAGAGAGAGACCTGCCACTAAAACATGGTGAAGTGACGGATGGGTTTAGTGCCCCAGTAAAGCAGAAGAGAAGCACAAGAGATTTCCATAGCAACCAGTGCAGAGGCTCTGCCTCCTCCGAGTTTCTCTGATTCACCTCCCCAGTGCACTGATAATCCAAGAGTGCTGGTATGGCCACTGACCCCGCTGGAAAAGGATGGCCTTAAAGTAGTTGTGGTGGTTGAAATTCCCTGCACCAGCTCCTTCACCAAAGGACGGACCATGTTCCTCTGGAGGGGGATACTGAACATAAGCTTTGCTTAAAAACTAACTCTCCAAGCAGATGCTCCAAACCCACGTCCATGAGCTGATGTTTGGTGGCATTTACTGCTACATCACACACGTCCCATCCAAACCCTCTGCCCTGCCCCTCCACAATGGCTTCCAGAAGCCTCTGAACATCCCTGAGTGAGTGGAGGTCTCTCCTATGAACACTGTCCCAACAATACAGGGGTCCCTGTAGTCTCTGCTACCCTTGATCCAAAACCTGAGCGCTCTGCTCAGTTGCAGATAAATAAACTCCAACTATATGGCAGCGATGAGGAAGTGCTGGAGGGATCAGAAGGATGGAGAGGCACCAGAGGGGTTTGGTGGCCACGGTGCCCTAAACCCAAGAGAGAACAAATCTCCTGGGGAAAAGAATCCCTAAATCTCTATTATTCCCATCTTCCCCTTGTTCCCAGGATGCATGAGGACAGTCAAGCCTGTGGCAGGTGACTGACAAAGTCCCGCTTGTCCCATGTTCCCCTTTCCTGGTCTGGGAGAAGAAATAGCTCCTTCTGCTCCCCATGTGAGTTACAGAATCATTTCGGTTGGAAAAGCCCTTCCAGGTCCTCCACTCCCCCCCCTTCCCCCAGCACTGCCAGGGCCCCACTAACCCCTGGCCCTCAGCACCACCTCAGCACAAACCCCTCCAGCCATGGGCACTCCACCACTGCCCCCCCAGCCATGGGCACCCCACCCCTGCCCTGGGCAGCCTGGCACACGCCTGCACAACCCCAACGGGCAACAAATGCCTCCTCAGGGACAACCTCAACCTCCCCTGCAACAACTGCAGGACGGTTCCTCTTGTCCTGGTGCTTGTTCCTGGGGAGAAGAGACCAACCCCCACCTCATTGCTCCGACCTCCTGTCAGGGAGTTGTGGAGAGCCAGAAGGTCTCCCCAGAGCCTCCTTGGCTCCAGGATCAACCCCCCCAGGTCCCTCAGCTGCTCCTCAGTGCACTTGTGCTCCAGACCCTGCTCCAGCTTCGTTGCCCTCCTCTGGACACACTCCAGCCCCTCAAGGTCCTTCTGGCAGGGAGGGGCCCAAACTGAACCCAGGAGTCAAGAGGAGGCCTCCCCAGTGCCCACGATAGGGATGACACCTTCCTGACCCAGCATGTGTGATAACCTGGGAAACAGAAGAGCTGGTGAGACAGCCAGGCCTCCAGCCTGCACAGGAGCTGTGCATCTCCCACTCCTCAGATTTAACAACCCAATAATCCATGGTCCAACCTCATGAGCTTGCACGCAGCCTTGCTTGTGACAGACCAGCTCGGGAGTGTGCTCGTGGAGCACAGATGGAGCCTGTAGCTGCTAACAAATTAAATAGTCCTTAGCCAGGCTAAAACCACACCGTTAAGTGCTTTCATCCTTCCCAAACTGTGCTGGTTGCATTTAAACTACTTTTGAAGAACAACCTGTGGTCCCAATAACTCCAAAACTGTGCCTGGAGATGGATTGGATTAGGATAATCCTTTGAGACCGAAACTATGTCAAGGATCTTCCTAACAACTTACTGGGGACACTTTGGGGTGTAACACAAACCCCTTCCCAGGGATCCGGACTCAACTCCCAACGCCAGCACTTCGATTCAGGGAGCAGTTGCGTCACAGTAGCTCGTAGTCTAAAATTCTCCTTTACTTGCCTGAGGCGGGATGAAGGGATGCGGTTTATGGGGCCAGCAGAGACAAGAACTGTGGAAGATTTATGTCTGACAATGGAAAAATACCTTCCTGGTGACAGGGATAGGCTCAGCCAGTCGCCCAGGGAGGAGGTGTGTTGCCAGCACTGCAGGTCTTTAAGAAGAGGATGATCAAGCATTGCTCAGGAGTGACTTGGGCTGCGCTGATCCCACTGCAGGGAAAGGGGGTGACTGAATAACCCCCTATCAGCCAGTTTTCTGGGAGTACCTCACCCCCTGGGCAATGCCGGGGCAAGGTCTGAACCTCCAGATAGCATTTGTCTTTAAAAAACAGCCTGTTCACCGCCTCCTTTTCCCAGCTCTGGAGGCACGTTCCCTCTTCATCATTTTGCAACCTCTTGTCCACACCCTTCCTTCCCTCCAAAAAAACCCCATGATGATTAAATGTGAATCAACATCTCTTCCCCTGAGGCTCCCTCATTGGATGTGGCACCTCTCAGGAGAGAAATAGCTCAGAGCCTTTCTCCCTCAGCAGAAGATCAGTCTGTTCCACCAGTGTTGAAGCTCTGCTGCTTGTTTGCTAATGCTGCAGGACAAATGCTGCCAGGCTGCCTTCAGAAACAACCGTTCCTCCTGTGAAGCCTCTGAGGGGTGTTGGTTAAACATTATTAGTGAAAATAACCAACTCTGCATTGCTAAACTTTCAAGCACAGACAGCAGAGGGTGGACAGCAGCACCATCCCTGAGGAGATGGGATGAGGAGACCTTGCAGGTCTGACCATTCCTTCATCTTTCGGACCAACCTGATGGAAAGACAGAAGTCTCAAAGGCAGGACCTGCCCCACCGTGCCTCCTTCAGCAGACCTGGAAGAGTCACAATGAATTTTAAGTCCTTGTTTCAAGGAGCAATAGAAAACAATGGGTTGGGGGTGACCTGGAAACTTTGGGACATGGGTGTGAGGCTGGGAAGGATTAACCTGAGGTTGCAAGTTGGGCATTTGGGTTCCTCCAAACCCCACCGACCTGGAACTGAGCAAAACAGCTGACTGAATGCCTACAGGTGTGACCCAGACAGGGTTAAACTAAAGGGCTGGTGTGGAACCAGCCCCACGCTCTGCCGGTTCACACAGCAGAGAGTTTACAAGCTGCTAATCTCATCTGTGGAGCTGCTGGAGGTTTACAGCCAGCCAGGGAGCTGAACGGGCGGGTGTTCTCCACAGCCTGGTCTGCTGATGGCCAAGTCAAGCAGAAGGAGGGCTGAGGAGTCCAGAACAGAGCATGAGTTGTGGATAGAAGGAAGAAACAAATCAAGATAGAAAAGGGTTGTAACATGGGGATTTTGTGGTGTCTTTTTAAAGTCCTACCACCAGATCTTGCTGGAAGATGGCTGAAGAGGAGGATGGAGGCAGCTGAGCCCCACAGACACACACTGGGGCTGCTGAGAGCCCCCATCCAAAAGGGAGGATCTCAAACCCTCTGAGAAACCACAGGGATTTGAAGCAGCTCCATGAAACTCAGGCCAGAGATCACATCCTTCACCGCAGCACCCAGCAAGGCTGAAATAAAAGATATCCCCCCTCCCGCACAGCCAGCTGCGGAGGGTCTCCCCTGCGGCGGGCCCAGAGACCGGCAGTTTGCTGAAGGAATCCATGCCCTGAAGCATTGGCTTCCTTCAGGGCCAGGGAACCGCTCACGCCGGGCCGGGCTC
>NW_010393427.1:22542-22797 GCF_000710305.1 Buceros rhinoceros silvestris | reverse complement strand
CATGAATCAGACCGACGCGCCGCGGCCGCTCAACTGGACCATCCGGAAGCTGTGCCATGCCGCCTTCCTGCCCTCCGTCAGACTCCTGAAGGTACGGGACCGGGCGCGGCATCTGTCCGCGGGCTGTTGCTGGAAAGTTAATTAAGAAATAGTCCCAACTTTACTATTAATTACCTTTCCTGCTACCTTTAGAGCCCCTTGCGGGTACCTCCAGACACCAGAATGGTCTGTGGCAGCCCAGCGCGGCACGCGATT
>NW_010393427.1:9135-22236 GCF_000710305.1 Buceros rhinoceros silvestris | reverse complement strand
TCGGGCCGTGAACTTCGGGGGACGAAGCGGGTGTCTGTGGAAGGCGTGCTCCTTTGTGAGCGGTCCTCTGCTAGCGGTGTTTCGGGGCTCTCTGGAGCCCGGGAGACGGCTGGGGTCTGGCACTGCTCGGGCCAGCCTGTCAGTGAGCGAGTGGAGCAGGGTGTGCGTGGAGCAGGGTGTGCGTGGAGCAGGGTGTGCATGGACAGCCACGACCGGGGGCTGTGGAAAGCTGTACCTGGGAACAGTGTCTCTTAAAGACCGGCCGCGCCGGCAGCGTGAGTGAAACGTCCCAGCGATGATGTTTTGTTTGTTTGTTTAAAACAAGTGGCACAGTTTTGAAGGTCTTTATAAATGTGCTTTCCTAGGAGATAATTATTAATTACATGACTAATTGTGTGGCACTACAGACAGTGGAGGGCTTTTAGTCTCAGGATGCGAAGTGCCACTGCTACTGTGTGTCCCGGTGAAGCTGTCTCAGAGGCGTTTGTCACTGAAAAACAAAATAACTTGAAGCAACTTTTTGATGAAAAAGGGTAGCATTAAACTGAAAAGTCTCCTTTGTTCTTGGAACTCCATAATTAGCTGGATTATATAGTGAAGAGTTAAACAGTCCAGTCAGGTCCCTTTAGGCTTCTGCACCTGCAGTATGTTTTATAGAGTGTTGGATTTGTGACACTGATTATCTCAGTTCATGTCAGTACTTGATATTTTGGCTTTGAAATTTAATATGCAGCCAGGTAAAACATGGCTACTCTGGCAGTGTATTGGAAGGTAGTATTTGATATAACCATTTGATTTTGTGTGGGTAGCTCTGAAATTAGGTCAGGCCTCACTGATGTGACACGTTTGAACGGTGGAGTGTGGTGTGTAACGGTGCACTTGGCAGATGTGTATTGCAGGTATCCTTGGTGTAGATGTGATGCACGAATGACCCTAACAAGTATTTGTCACATCCTGAGAGGAAGGGCCTACCTCAGAAAAATACTTGTTTCCAAACCGGAATTGTGTCTGCTGGGAGATACATTGTGTGCATGTAACAGGAGAAGGATGGAGCTTGGATTGATGAAAAATTAAAATACAACTGAAGGCGGAACAGAGCAGAATGTGGTGTTCCCTCTCTTCCAAAGGCGCCTCCCTGCCCCAGAGGCACATGTTAGGATATCCATATGCTACAGATGCATCCACGAAAACACGATTTTCCCGAGGTGCGAGAACTCAAATGTGGGGAATTTTATTAACATTCTCAGTATTAGGAGAAAGAAGTAAAAAGCTCTGCAAAATTTCTTTTTTGACAGATGTTGCCCCCTGCATATGATTTCTCTCCACTGCTCGTTTTAAGGGTGAACACTGGGATTTAACTATTAAATAGCTGACTAAAAATGATTTTCTGAAGCTACAGGTATAACCTTTTGGGGCACATGGAGGGTGGACCCTGCAGAGTTAACAGGAGCAGGGCAAATAACCAGAGACAGACAGCCTCTGCACTGAGGGGTGTGTGAAGGGTGGAAGAGACGGTAGCCAAGGAGGTGGGACTCCAGCACCTTCGTGAGCTGATGAGCAGAGCGGGTTGACTGGAGGGGGAAGTGCATGTATCAGCATCTTCAAGGCTCCCAATCAGCTTAGCATTTTGCTTCCAATATATGCTTCGTATCTTTTTCTTTTATTATTTAAACGTGTTCAAAGCAAGTGATTCACATAAGAGCAGGGCCCTGTTGTCCTAGTTCCCCAAAAGATACAATAGCCAACTTGAGGGAATACTCCTGTCATGAAAAGCTGTTAAAGAAAGAATGTGGTAACAGCAACATTAAATTACCAGATGAGCAGCATATTTTCTAGTGTTACCTCAGGGAATTTGAAAATTTTTATGTGTAAAAATACATTCATCAGAAGGGTGTCCAAATTATTTTGTCTTTTGTGTCTTTCTCCAAAAAATGTAGAAGAAATCCATCTTTTTTTCATAAATGAAAGGTGCTCCTATAAATCCACGAACCTTGGCAAGTGCATTAATCTAAGCTCATTTTTTAATTGCCCAGTTTCCAAATGGATTAAGTGGTCTTAAGGGCTATGGCAATATTGCTTCTCAGTAGACATCCAGTAGACTCTTCTCTGCAGACAATGCCCTCAATAACGGAATAAACTTTGCAAAAGCTGGTGTGTAGTGGCACATTTTTATTATTATTATCTGCTTTGTCCGTAGTTGCCAAACTCAATGTACACCGTAAATTTATTAAGAGAATATTAAATATTGTTGTGTCTTTCTCATTTCCGTGCTTTATTTTAATCTACCAGGACAAAAACCCTAAATGACATTAAGACAAGCATGTAACTTCCTCTGAACTTGTAAGAATGAGAGATAGAGATTTCCTGTTTTACACGTGAAAAAAAAAATCACTGAGGCATAACCTGGTCCTTGGTAATAAATAGTATGAACTTTTCAATTCTTCTTTCCATGTCTTCACGATGAGAACTTTAAAGTTCTTGTCCCGTGGATGTTGTTTGAAGTGTAGCAGCAGTGCTGTCATGCTGATGGGTTTGAATAAACACTGGAATCTAGGACTTGCATGGAGGTCTCTCATTTTGTGTTACTCGCTAGTAAATCCAGAGGATTATCTTAAAATGTCTGTTTTTAAATGAATAGTAAAAGGTGTTATTCAGCAGTTGGGCTGTGCTCCTGCTGCGTTTTGAAATGGTGTGCAGTGCTCCGTTGTCTGAACTGACATTCGATACAACTCTGGCCACGGTGGCCTCACTTGATTTAGAAGAACCAGGATCATCTGCAGATACTGTCCAGCCTTGCTCCCTGCGCTTCTCTCGCGCTCCCGTTCTAACCCACTTCACTGATGTTTAGGTGTGGTTTTATAATCCTGTTTTCTCCATTTTTCACTTTCTAACGGCCACACAGGGATCTGGGAGCTGCATTTGAAGTATAGATGAAAACAAATTATTGGAGAACATTTCTATGGCTCCTGTCATCAGTTCATCCTTCACTGCTCCCGTCTTGTCCTCTAATAAGTATGTCTGGTAGTATGTTCCGTACTGGTAATTTTTTTAGTTGTTTCAATATACTTGAACCATGCTAACGCGCTGTCTAATGCCTTCCCTTCTGAAGTAGGAGGATTAAGAAATGCCTCGAGCGCATGTGCAGAGAGGGGATCTGGCATTCTCCTGAGATGATCAGGTTGGTTTCCAGAGGCAGCTTTCCATCAGTGACTTGTCCGGTTTCTGTTTCTCTCCCTGAGTTCTGAAGGTTGTCCCTTGGTGTGTTTGGCCAAGGACTTGTTACCTTGGCACGTTTTTATTTCCTTTAAGGAAGGGTTAATATTAGTGGCAAGCAGTCCCCATATGCTTTGAGCCATTCTATATGTAAGAGCTATTGTTCCAGTTGCAGAAAGCTCTGGTAGTCACATTTCTGTTTGCTTTATGGTGGAGAGGAGTTTCTGAGTCCCCATGTGTCAGAAGAAGAGATTGCCCTCCCAAGAAAGGAAGCCAAGTCCAAATGGCAAGAGTTAGAAAAAACACTTTAGAACAATGTCTATGCTCTTAAAAAGCTGATGAACAACATCACACTAAAAACTTCACTCAGAGGACCCTGTGCCCTAGGAGAGACTGCAGATGTTGCACCTCAGCTTGGAACAGGTAGAATATACGCCATGGGATCGAGGAATGAGCAACACACTAAAAAAAGCCCATCTGCACTTGCAGCAGACAGAGGACTGAAAAATAGGAGGTCTGTAACGTGCAATAAGCTTAACATCGCACAGTTAGAGGTGCGTATCTGTAGAATGCTGTACTAAACATTTGGAAAGCCCCAAAATACCGACTCCATTTTTTCTTAATATATTGACTACTGAAATTTTTTATGATGAATTTGAGTTGCATGTCAGTAAGTAGGCTTCAAAGGCAGAGACTTTGGAAGGACCAGAAGGAAGAAAGCAATGAATCAGAAGAAACACGGAAGAAAATATTTTGGCTGATTTTTCCAAGCATACAGCTCATTAAAGATGACTGCTCAGCTCTACCAAATAAATACAAAGAACATTTACCTAACCTGGGCAGCAGCCTAATCTGGGTCCAGGAACTGCTGGAAGCTTAAAGAGTACAGACATGACATTTCTTACCAAATGAGAAACTAGATCCTATTTTTGCTAATTATTTTTATTTGATTTCCCCACCACAAGGGGTAAGGTAATCCAAGAGAAAACTGAAAAGCTAAAAAATGGTTGATTAGAATGAAGTGTGGCAATAGATACATCTGAAATTCTGGCTAGGCTGAAATATGTGAAATAGAAGCGTGTGAAATATTCCTCCTGATACAGGAACTTTGAACTTTGAAGGTATCTATGGGAATAACGACTAAGAAACGTGTCAGGCTTTGTAAAGGTACGTGCTGAAATACCTTGTTGTTCAACAGCTTGAAGCAGCTAAAATCTCATTGGTACTTGATTACCAAATGCAACTTTATTTTGGGATACCTTAAAAAAATCTGATTTAGTAAACCGAATGAAAAATTTGCTTCTTCAAAATGAGGAAGAATGACATGTGTTCTTTAGAAAACAGTAAATATTTATGCCTCTGAACCCTCTACTGTGAGAATAGGTGACTGTAAAAGAGGAGAAAGCTGTATCTTTTGGAGCTGACGTCATTTGTCATGTGGATTTGAAAAAAAAAAGTGTTACTGGACTGATAGAGTAGTGCTATAACTCAGAGAAGATACTTCTGATAAATTCTAAAATTTCTTGTAAGTGGATTTGTGTGCCATAATAATAAGATAGTAATGTTAGATCGTGTTATAGTCTCCAGAAAGAGAAGTGGAGGCTTTTTATGCCGTTCTACTCACCATCGGTGAGAAAGTGAGCAGAAATCTAGACACAAAGGCAGTCAAAATGTGTAGGTTTTTTCCTCTTAGCTAGTCTTTTAATGTCCAGGGGGTGGTGGGGTCTTCTGGCTTATCACTGCTTAATAGTTAAGAATTTATTCTGATTATTATTTTAGTTTATTTATCTTACCCACCTTTAAACTGCTGCAAACTGAGAGGGCAGGTGTGCTAAGTCTCGGCTGAAAAACAGAGATGCTTGGAAGAAATCCTAATGCATCCTGTTTTCATTAGTGAGGTGATGCACTAAATGTTTCTGAGCGCAGTATGCATGTTACTGACAGGAGAATAAGGGTAGTTTTTTACCTGTGCCTGAGTAATTTACTCAGCTGCTTACTGACTTTAATTGTCATTAACAAACAAGCCACCAGTCTGCTTCCTTCAGGGGGATTTGGTGCATTTTGGAAAGTAATGACAGTTCATCTGACAGTTTGGACAGTTCAGATCAGACACGGGCATGCAGAGAACACCAGTCAACGTAACAATTTTCTTGTAAATTTGCTAATAGAAAAGCTAGTCACACTGCTCACTCTGTGTGGTGAGATGCTCTACGCGGTATGAATGATAAATGAGTTTTAAGAGCGAGTACGAGTTCTGTTCGGAAGGCAATGATTTCATAAACAAACTTCTGTTTTCCTGCCAGAGAGATATCAGGCCTATCTATCACTGTGCGTGTTTTGATTCTGATTCACAGATTTGCATGTTCTGCCCCTGTGCCACCAGTTTCACCATTTAAAGATGGCAGGAAGGGGAGCTGTCTACATCGTTGCTGTGTCTTTGCAGTCTCCTGCCTTATCATCAAGCAATTCGTTTAAGACCCCAAGTCAGGAGCAGTGGGTGTTCCAGTGTGGCTTCGTGACACCTTTCTACAGGTGTGCTTGCGTGATCTCTAGTACTTCATCTAGTACTTCACATGTTATAACCTCTTAATGGCAGCGTGGTTGAAGACTTTTTAGGGCTGGGCTTGAAGAACTGGTGATATGCCTTTTGGGGTTGCACATTTCTGAAAGCTGTTTCTTTCTCCTAGTCACGCTTCTCACACCAGCGGTGAGATGAGCTGATCCTTCTCACATGCCAACTGGTCACGTTCATGTGCAAGGAGTTTCTGGCAGATTATGTCAGTTCATTTCTTCCTGAAAGGGAAGGAATTGTGGACACTGATAATGATTTTCCCTTTTTTATATACAGAAGCAGTCACATTGCGTGGTTAATCTTTTGGTCAGTCTACCTGTGATTTAAGGTGAATCAGAGCTTTTTAGGAGTTTGCCTTATTGACCAAATC
This sequence comes from Buceros rhinoceros silvestris, assembly GCF_000710305.1. Taxonomy (NCBI): domain Eukaryota; kingdom Metazoa; phylum Chordata; class Aves; order Bucerotiformes; family Bucerotidae; genus Buceros; species Buceros rhinoceros. The sequence continues at coordinate 16,081 of NW_010393427.1, read as the reverse complement.
TTTTCCGTGAATATGACTCAGGTTGGTGACCACTGACTTGGAAGTAATGTAGCAGCAAATCAGTTTTCAGAACAACAAATGCTATTGCAATTAAGAAAAAAGAAAGAAAGAGATCAGAACAAAAATCCTAGCAGCTGAATTCAGGTTTCTGTGGGATAGCCTACATGTGGAAGAGGTAGACACATCAGTGCCGTTTGAAAGAGGATGCTATAGCCTGGTAATTTCATGTAGAGAGAAACATAGTTTGACTTTCAGGTTGGAAAAGGCTGTGGAAATGCAGTTTCTTCTTTTAAAGCAGAGAATTTTAGGAAAAAAAATCTCGGTATGTCACCACCATGTGAGTGCTTTTCGGAAGGAAGTGATAGAAAAGGTAGTATTGAATTTTCAGTCTTGATGCAGCTGCTAAGGTACAAAAATGCCTGGCTGTCTTAAGGTAAGGATCCTGCAACAGCCACAGGTTTTTATCCGCTGTGCATGTCACTATTGTTTGGCAGTGCTTTCCCTAAATCCAGCTGTTTCTTTAGCGTCTTGGCCTTCGTCTTAGAAAGCGGAAGCGGGGTTTTGCTGCCTTCTGTGCCACGCAGCCAGTGGGGTACAGTGACAAAGGTGAGCTGTAGAGGAGTCATCTGGTGTTGTCCATGTTTCCTGCATGCAGAAGAACTTGGCTCGTAAATGGTCTCTGCTTCCCACGCGTCTTTTCAGATGTGAATACTTACAGGAGGTGGCAAGTGGCCTCCATTCCCACTGGCCTTTGTAAAAATTGATAATACAAGAAATGCTGCAATAAACTTACCTATCGGACGGTAAGTGCAAGTTTCCTAACTTGCATGAGAGACACTTTTTGGTCTTGTTTCCAGATAAATGGGAAGAAAAAAAAGAAAAAGAAAAAAGTAGCATTTTTGGTGTATACTAAAAGAAGAGAAGAAAACTAAGGCTAGTTCTGCACAGACACTATTGTCTTAAAAGCAGTTGTGAAATTTGCTAAGTATGGAAAGTTATACAAGCAGGAGGCTACAGGTACGATGCTGCTTGAGACTCCCGTGTTAGTGAAATCCTGCATTAACAGCGTAAGATTTTAATGTTGTTCTGCAGTACTGTTCCTTATGTTTGAAAGGGTGCCATGTGAAAAATTCAGGGCACAAGACCATAAAGTGAAGCTGAGTGGTTTTATTCCACCTGAATTGCTAACAAGACTCTGCTACAGTGCAAAAAGAAATGCCCTTGGGCTCTCTGGAAATTTATGTCAAAGCCAGTAATAAAGCGTGAAATAAAATCACTTCTTTGAAAATATCTTTCATCCCCCAAATAATACGATGACATGAAACAGTCCAACAAAGTGCTTTTAGCAGTGTCAAGGAAGTTACTGAAGAAACTCCCAGAATTCCTGTAATGTAATTAAAACAATTGTCAAGCTGATTTTACATTAGAGAGAAGGTGATTGAATTGCAGACACTGTCTTTTGGTTGCCTGTTTCTTCACCAGATGCAGAGGATATGTGTAATGACTTACTAAACCATCCCAGTTAAGAATTTAAGGAGGATGCACAGTGTTCTTTTGTTCCAGAAGGATGCCATTTCTTGAGCTTTGTGGTTTACCGATCCGCCACGGTGTGATGCTGCTGCCAGGTCTGTGATGATGCAGTGTTGCACCTCGGTGCACGTTGCAGTGCAACGGCTCAGCATGCGTCTTCGCATAGAGCTAGAAAGAGGGACCAAAACTACAGCTTGACAAACTAATTACAGGATACCTGGAGACATTCCGGACTGACTTTTCTGTGACTGTAGGTAGAATTTTCTAAGTTTTTTGAGTCACACAAGGTGTTCTTGTTCAACTTTTGGATTCAATCAAATTATTGAGTGGTTCCTTATACAGGAGGCCATACCTGATGAACCATGGGATTTTTTAGCTGCAAATTCTGTGTTATCACATGAAAACTGTGAAGATCTGCACAACCTAGCCATAATATTTCTCCTTTTCTGAGTTTTTTTCCCCCTACATTTCTGTCCACCTCCCCACTGGCCGTTTTCCTGAACTGCACTGCTCGAAGCAGTTTTCTGACATTTAACAGGTTAGCACGTACTCACAGAAGCAATAGCGGTGCCAGGTCATGATGACAATCATGATGAGTTGCTGCGTGCAGTCCAGTGGCTGAGCCGTCCAAGGAAGAGATCAACTCCTTCTGCCTGAAGGATGGGGAGATCCGGCATCAAGATTGACCGAACTGTTCATTAAGACAAGTGCAGCAGTAGTTAAAGGTATCCCTTCGTATTTGGATGTGATGGCTGTAATTTTGTGTTGCCTTCGATACATCTGGTTGCAAAGTAGTGCTGCTTGGGAGCCAAGTACTTTTTGAATTATTCAATTCAAATCGAACTTTGTCTTAAAAAAAGAGTAGGATAACAATTTTTTAGAGGTCCTGCACTTACTTTCTTCCTTCAGAACTGTGAAAAAACAACCCCAAAAGTTGCTTACTCTAACTTGCTTCTGGCAGGACTACTTCAATATGCGTAGTTTCTCACAGGTGTTTGTGGAAGATCCTAAAGCCATAACCCCCACGGGTAATCTCCTGCAGTGACCTTATCTGTGTCATCAGACATACTTTTCGGAGGTGTCTGCCTGGATCTTTCTTGCTGCGCTTAAAGTCTGTGATTTCTTCTTTTGCCCCCCATGAGCAGAGGGGACAGATGTAGCAGCCTTTTGTGCTTAAAAATTCTTCTGCTGTGCTTGGAAATCGTCTAGTTTAATAGATCCGCTCATGACACATGGCTCTATGTCGTCTTCCAACACAGATTATTCGTTCCACTGTTTCCTCCATAGAAGTTAGACTGAGATTCCCTTGCTGTTTGCTTTTTTCTCCCTTCCTCTAGTCTTCAGGTGTCTTCCTGGAAAGGCCAGCAGGGATGTGAGAGACTCCTGCTCGATCTTCCATGCTAATCACAGCTGTATAACTGGGAAGGGGTTGATAAGGAAGCGGAAGGTATCAAAACCCTCCTTCGTTTTGTCTCCTGAAGAGACTGAATAATATTTCTGTTAAATTGCCTATGAAGTCTTCCTGATTTAACTGACTTCACAACAGTGTGAGGTGACTAACAAGTATCAGTCTTCAAGGAATGCTTTGAGAGGGAGCAATCAGTTTCTGTTTGCACAGTAGAATTTTTTTTTTTTTTCATAGTAATAAAACCTGTGCTTCTTAATAGTCTCATTAGCAAAGAAATTGTAAAACTCAATGTGGGGGACAATCAGCAGTACTTATTAAGACACTGAACTTCAAGCATTATGTGGTGCCTTTATTACACACAAATGAGTAAAGTTAATGTTTATGTCCATTTTTCTGGAATGAAGAGGTGATTTGGATCCTTCTAACACAAACTGGGGGCTGGGAAGTGGAACAAAAAAGGGTTTCAGGTATATCCTAGAGGGAAATGAAATGTGATCAGGTTGTTTTGACACATGTGATTATTTAAGAATAATTGAAAGATAAAGAAATGATCTATCAAGCTGAAAATATACTGCGGAGTTTCTTATTAATGATAACTGTGGGAGCTTTGGCTTATTCAAGATGGGAATAGTAAATTGTTCAGAGGATTGCTTCCCCAGTAGAAGCTGCTGGCTGCTATTACTACAAGGATGAGGTTTTTCCTTTTGGTTACTTTCATTTCTTAAGTAGTGCAAATTTCCAGCTTTATTTAATGTTCACAAATTCTCAAGCACTACTAAAACATCCTGTGATAAAATGGATGCCTTTAGAGTTAGAACAAATGAGAAGAACTACTTGTCACCCCATATTGCAGTCTGCTGGGGATGTGACTACAGTAGGAAGTCTTTAAGTAACTTCGGAAACTGAGCAAATTATTGACATCAAATTATCTGACAAATTTAGCATCTCAGTGCTGTGAAATGTGTTAGCTCGGAGAGTTCCCGTTAATTTATTTAGGACTCATCTGAAATGCAATTGAATCAATGGAGACACTTGCACAGAGTTTTAGGGGGTGAGACCCTTATTTGCCGGGTAGCAGAGCTTGAAGCCTGAAGAAGAAACTTCAGTAGTCCAGGCTTTATGTAATGTGTGTCACGTTACTTTGATTCAAGACTCGGTATGTGTTCAGATCACTCTGCTACGAATAGCTGTGTGCATAACTAATACTGCAATTTTTTTCCGTATCAATTCCTAGTCTACTGTCCACTTAAAGTAAATGAGGGAAAAAAGATGAAGCAAACTACTTGGCGTGATTAAATGAATACGAGTAGCTACAGAGAAATATGTGGAACTTTCATTAATTACATTGATTAGGGGCATAGGATAGGAAAAAAATTAATTTTCTTTGAGCAATGCAGATATATGCTCACTATCCATAGCTGTTTCAGCATTTGTTTGCATTGATGCAATCACAAAATGACATTTTATTACAATTAAACCACATTAATGGTGGAGTGTTTGCTCCTAGTGCTTTGGAATTGCATAGTGAAGAATTTTACTTCAGCTTGTTTTGTGGATTACGCTTTATCTCAGTATCAATGAAATCACTTACTGTGACATTGCTTCAAGCCTTGATACTAGATTCTTCGTGGTAGTCATCCCAATCCTAATTCTGCTCTTAGCACTTGTTAGTAGTAAATGCTCTTTTGAAAGGCAGAGGTCGTTCCGCGTCAGGAAGGAATTCTCCTCGGTGGTGGTTTAAGCTTGCTGATGTGGCAGTTGGACTCCAGTTCTGGGACACACTCTCTTCCTTGGCCGTAGCCAAACAAAGGTTAATACTATGTGGTTAACACCATCTGAACTAAGCTGGCGTGTGTCTCTTCTGCCATAGCATTTTTTCCTCATTCCAAAATGCTGCTGCACGAACTGGAGGTGTGTATATAGTCTAGGAAAGGTCTCTTGCAGATGAAAAATCCCAATTTGGAAGCACCTATATGTATAATCATGAGTAAAACTTGCATTAACATCCTCAAAGTTGCTTTTTAGTGCCTTATTTTTGTGCGATTGATTTTTCAGAAACTGCTGAGACAACATTCTCTGAAAATAATTGTCCCAATACAACCATAATAGCCCATTATCTTGTCTCCTGAAGCTGGAGAACTCAGAATTGCTAAGATGAGGGACTTATAATGTGTCTTTATTAAAAATGCTCCATTAAAATCTTAGCTCTTCCTGGATTTCCTGTTCTGGGCTTCCATGGTGCAATAGGCTGTGACTCTGAATTTCATGTTCAAGGTCTTCCTCACATACTGCAATTGGCTGACACTTGCTTCCAGCTGGGGGGGCTTTCAGCTTTTCACTGGGAGGCTCCAGGCAGCACAACAACATGCACTTGTTTCAGTGCAGAAATGAAAGATTCAGTAAGGAATGAGCTACCCATAATTAATTCAGGTAGTTGTTGTGTGGTCTGAATAGTCTGTGAATACATAAATGTTAAAACACATTATGCTTAAGGCAGCAGTTATTATTATTATATCCCACTTGTTTGGATTTTGTACATATTAGTAGATCTCTGTTTGTATTAGATTTTTTTCAAATTCCATTCGTAAAAGTGGGTTATTTAAAAATTAAAAATGGGAGTAGGTTAGCAAGGGAAATATTGACAAGATGTTTTAATTAAAATAAGACAGATGAAAATAGAAAAGTTAACATAATGCAATGTCTTTGAGCTTCGTGCATTGGATAAAACGCAAATACATTTTAGAATGTTGTATTACTAATATCTGTTTGTTGCAGAAAGTCAAGTCAATCCTTTCACTACCTGTGTTTGTTGTCTGCTTCCTGATGTCTTTCTGGAGGTAGCAGATTACTAGTCCCAGGTCTGAGCTGAAGTTCGCTAGCTATTCCATGTATTCTTAGAATCACAGAATCATGGAATACCTCAAGTTGGATGGGACCCGTAAAGTCCAACTCCCAGCTCTTTGCAGAACTATCTAAAACTAAACCATATGACTAAAAGCATTGTCTAGGCTCTACTTGAACTCTGACAGGCTTGGTGCGCTGCTTCCCTGGGGAGCCTCTTTCAGAGACCACACTCTTGGTGAAGACCCTTTTTCTAATGTCCCATCTGAGCTTCCCCTGATGCAGCTTCATTCCGTTTCCTTGTGTCCTGTCACTGGTCACCAGAGAGAGGAGATGAGCAGCTCCCCCTCTGCTGCCCCCCTTGAGGAGGTTGCAGACTGTGATGAGGTCACAGTCTTCCCTCCTCTAAGCTGGACAAACCAAGTGACCTCAGCTGCTCCCTGTAAATCAGAGTCTTCCACCGCCTTGGTTGCCCTTCTCCAGACACACTGGAACAGATGGATGTCCTTTTATTGAGGGGCTCAAAACTGCCCACAGTACTTGAGGTGGGGCTGCACCTCCCTCGTTCAGCTAGCAGTGCTGGCCTTGATGCACCGCGGGACGTGGTTGGCCATTTAGCTGCCAAGGCAAACTGTTGACTCATATTGCCATCAATCCAAACCTCCAGATCTCTTTCTGTGAGGCTGGTCTCCAGCCTCTCCCCACCCAGTTTTTACACATAACTGGGATTACCTTGTCCAGAGTGGAGAATCTGGCACTTGCTCTTTTCAAATTTCATACAGCTGGGATTGGCCAAGCTCTCTAGTCTATCCAGATCTCTCTGTAAGGCCTCTCTACCCTCAGGGAAGTCCAGAGCTCCTCCCAGTTCTGTACCATCAGCAAACTTGCTGAACATACGTTTGACTTCTGCATCCAGATCATGAAAACATTAAAACATTACTTGATTTCCCGTTTGCTATTTTACTCTCAGTAGTAGAAATAGTGGTGGAAAAGAGTTTGTGGTGGACAGTAAGGTTGAACATGAGGCAGCAGTGTGCTTTCAGCAAAGGGGGCCAGCTGCATCCTGCACTGCATTAGGACACGTAGCCAGCAGAGGTTAAGGGAAGTGATCCTTCCCCTCTATTTGTGAGACCACATCTGGCTGCTGTGTCCAGATGTGGGCTCCCT
>NW_010393427.1:6308-8952 GCF_000710305.1 Buceros rhinoceros silvestris | reverse complement strand
GAGTGCAGTGGAGGGCACTGAACTGGTCATGGAGTTTTGCACGTGGCGTGCAAGAGAGATCTGGCAGTGTTCAACCATAGGAGAGGAAGGTGGGGGGGGAATAATTTTTCTGGCTTTCTGTACCTAAAAGCAGTGTAAGTAGGAGAGAAAGCAGATGTTTATCAGAGATGCAGAGTGTCAGGACAAGAGTCACGGCCAGGACAAGAGCCATGGCAACAACACCATCATAAAGGTGTTTAAGCGCTGAATCAGGTTGTCTGGAGAGGCTGTAGACTTTCTGTCCTTGGGGATGCTCAGAACCGAGCTGTATGAGGCCTGAGCAGCCTGATTGAAATGGAGCTGTCTGGCGAATCGTGTTTTCCTGATTTGATATGGTTTGCAAATCTGAGCAGAGATTGTTAATCTTCAAAGAAAATGTCCTTGGTTCTGCAGGCGTCTCTTCTGTTTCAAATGTGGGCAGAGATACATTTTTAAACACTTTCTTGAGCAGCGCAGACCAGCGCTGCAGCTGCTAGACCATTATCAGAAAAGCTTCTTGAACTCAGGAGCTGTCGGAAGAGTCTTCTCAGGGCTTGGTGTCAGTAGACGTATCAAGGGTGAAAGGTGACAAACTTTGTGTTGTTCTGTGGATGTGGAGCAGCGTGCTTTCTAGGTACACGCTCCATTGCAGTTACGCTTTGGAGTTGGTTTTGCTTTAGCAGCTTTGCCGCTGAGCATGTCACAGATTTGTGTGGGTGGCTGATGGTATCACGATTGTAGAAACTGATTTACAGCCACAGGCAGCTTTCAGAAAGTTCGGGCATGCATTGTGTCTCTGACTCTTCAGCGTGCTAGCAGTTGAGCTAGCAGTTTATATCAGCTACATACTGCAAGCTGTTTGTTATCTGTGACCTACTTCATTTCAAATTGAATATTCACTTGTTTATGCGCAGTTATGCACGGTGGGGCTATCAGTCATTTCCTTGGCAGAACTTGTTCTAATAAGCCTTGATGAATAGGGCTAGGCACCACTGGCAGCTTCGTGGAGGAAGCATCCCGAAAGATCCTGAGACAGGGTTTTTTTCTTCAGGATCTGGCTATCTTCTTCCCAGAGTGAAGCACAAGGATCCTGATTGTTGGTTAACAATGAGGTTGTGCTGCTACAACCGTGCTTGCAAGGGTGACAGGAAAATGGTGTACAAGATGAGGAAGGACAGAGTGTCTGGGATCTCGTGGGTGGACACCCAGTGGGTCCCCTTTGGGTGATCCTGCTATCTGTAGCTGAGGCAGTGGTTCATGAGGGACATGACTGGGTAAAAACTGGGGCTTTCTGGACAGATTGAGAGGCCACAAATTTTGGACCAGTTGAGATCCAGCTTTGACAGGGGCCCCAGCATCTCAACAGAAATGGCCTCGGCCAGCCTAGGCTGTAGTGGGCTCACTGCCCCACACTCAGTTTCCACAGACAACTTCACTGAATCACAGAATCATTTTGGTTGAAAGACCTTTAAGATCATCGAGTCCATCCGCTCCCCCTGCACTGCCAGGGTCCCTACACCATGTCCCTCAGCACCACACCTACACGGCTGTGAAACCCCGCCAGGGATGGGGACTCCACCACCTCCCTGGGCAGCCTGTGCCAAGGCTTCACCCTCTCTGTAAAGTTTTCCCGAATCTCCAAACTAAATCTCCTGTGGCGCAACTTGAGGCAGTTTCCTCTTGTCCTGTCACTTGTTTCTTGGAAGAACTGACCAACCCCCACCTTGCTACAACCTCCTTTCAGATATTTGTAGAGACTGATAAAGTCTCCCCTGAGCATGCTTTTCTCCAGACTAATCAACCTCAGTTCCCTCACCCCCCTCTTCCTCATAGGACAAGTTCTCTAAATCTTTCACCAGCTTCGTTGCTCTTCTCTGGATGCTGCAGGAATGTCAATGTCCTTGCAGTGAGGGGCTCAAACTGGACACAGGACTCAAGGTGTGGTCTCACCCTGTACAACTCTGCGTTGATTTGAGATAGGGATACTTACATTTTGAGGTAACCCCATTTTCACAGGATCACAGAACCATCTGGTTGGAAGAGACCTTTAAGATCATCGAGTCCAACCGTTCCCCCTGCACTGCCAGGGTCCCTACACCATGTCCCTCAGCACCACAACCCCACGGCTGTGAAACCCCGCCAGGGATGGGGACTCCACCACCTCCCTGGGCAGCCAGTCCCAGGGCTGCAAAACCCTCTCTGTAAATAAGTTCCTCCTGATGTCTAACCTAGATCTCCTCTGGCGCAACTTGAGCATTTCCTCTATTGTCCTGTCACTTGTCACATGGGAGAAGAGACGGACCCCCACCTCTCTACAGCCTCCTTTCAGGTAGTTGTAGAGAGCCATAAGGTCTCCCCTCAGCCTCCTCTCCTCCAGGCTAAACAACCCCTGTTCCCTCAGCCACTCCTCATAGGACTTGTGCTCTAGACCTTACGCCAGCTTCGTGCCCTTCTCTGAACGTGCTCCAGAACCTCAATGTCCTTCTTGTAGCAAGGAGCCCAAAACCAAACCCAGTATTCAAGGTGCAGCCTCACCAATGCCAAGTAAGGGGGACAATCACTTCCCTACTCCTGTTGGCCACGCTATTTCTGATAAAAGCCGGGGTGGTGTTGTCCTTCTTGGCAC
>NW_010393427.1:0-5791 GCF_000710305.1 Buceros rhinoceros silvestris | reverse complement strand
CTTCTGTGCGGCGCGTTTCCCAGCCACTGCCCCCCCAGCCTGTAACGCTGCAGGGGGTTGTTGTGACCCAGGTGCAGGACCCGGCACTTGGTATTGTTGAATTTTGTAGCATTGGCCTCAGCCCATGGAACCAGCCTGTCCAGACCCTCTGCAGAGCCTCCTGACGTTTAAACAGATCAACAGACCTGCCTAGCTTGGTGTCATGTGTGAACTGGCTGAGGGGGCCCTCGATCCTTCATCTGGATCATTGAGAAAGATGTTGAAGAGGACAGACCCCAACACTGAGCCCTGGAGGACACCACCTGTGCCTGGATGCTGACTGGATTTAACTCTGCTCACTACTGCCCTTCGGGCTCAGCCACCCAGTGAGTTTTTTATCCAGCAAAGAGACACTCATCCAAGCCACAAGCAGCCAGTTTCTCCAGGAGAATGCTGTGGGTGTCAAAGGCTTTACTAAATTCTAGGTAGACAATGTCCACAGCCCTTCCCTTCTCTGCTGAGGAGGTCACCATGTCATAGAGGAAGATCAGGTTAGTGGAGCAGGACCTGCCTTTCACAATCCCATGTGACCGGGCCTGATCACCTGGTTGTCCTGTATGTGCCACATGATGGCACTCAGGATGATCTGCTCCATGACCTTCCCTGGCACTGAGGTGAGACTGACAGAACCGGAGTTGCCTGTATCCTCCTTCCAGCCCTTCTTGGAGATGGGTGTCACGTTTGCTAATGTCCAGTCACCTGATACTTCCCCCGTTTAGCCAGGACTGTTGGTAAATGATGGACAGTGGCTTGGTGAGCCCTCCTGCCAGCTCCCTCAGGGGTGAATTCACCCTTAGGTGAATCTCATAGGCTTGTGAGCATCCAAGTGATACAGTAGTTCTAAGCGGTGCAATTTGTGTGGTGAGCTGTGATCATGGACACAAGGTCACACTCCGCAGTATGTGGAGATTTGCAGACAGGTATTGCTGTGGGGGCAGGAACGTTGCAGGACTGTGACCTGCCTTTGTCATTGAGTTCAGGCAGCCAGACCCCTAGGAGCTGGAGAAAAGACGTTGCAGAGGAGGATCGCATAGAAAGATCATTTCAGGCTGGTCAGGGCAATCAGCGCTCAAAGCCTTGGACAAACCCTTACCAGGAGTTGCAATAGTGATCAAAATCTACTTTTTTTTCTTTTGGAGGAGGAGCATTGAGAGGAGCTGTGGAGACTTTCCAGTCTCACTCCAATCCATGTGACATTCTGAGTGTTTGCTTCATAAAATAACTTAAAGCAACATAATAAACTGGATGTTCCATGAATTCTCTGCATATATTTAGATATGCAATTTAAACACCATTATTTGTACAGGTTTATCATACACGTACTTTGAATTGAAGCATATTTTGGGAAAAAAGCTTTCAAAATCTGAATTGTGTTTTACAAAGAACTTTCACTGAAGATAAATATGTAGTAGAATATTATTTATCAATAAATATTCTGCCTTGCAGAGTGTACTGATATGACCAAATTCTCAGGGTAAATGACTAAGCAGCCACTAGACAATGTTTTTTTCTCGAGAAGCTGTGTTTGAAGCATCAATCAAGATATTAATATGCAAAATACAAGTGGGTTTTTCTACTGTAGTGAAGATACAAATTCAGTATTTTTCCTGCACTCTAAACCTCCCTGTTCCTTTTCAAAGGAAAACCTGTATGGTATATTTCTGAGAAGCTGAATCATTCCTTCAGTGTTGGTATCGGAGTTCATAGCCATCACTTGCTGTTTTGCAGAGCAGACCCTTTTTTGTGGTTGTTACACATTCCACTACCTGAAGTAGTTTTCTCTTAAGCATTAATAAATCAGTGCTGTGGAGGAATTGCTCAACTCTAGCTGAGCATCTAGATGTTCATCTCCTCATAGCCAAGAGTATGAGCAATGACATCGCACCTTAGAGGTGGTGGGTACAGTCTGAAGAAGGTTATGTGATGTAGGACATCACAAGTATGGCTATTTTTCTTGTCTTACAAGGATAAGGAAAGTAAAATCTGTATTCACTGAAAGTGTGTTTGCGTAGTGGAAGGTACAGGAGGTCTCAGAATTTTCTGCCCTGCTTACAGCTCTGTACTGAGATACTGAAACTTAAACCTTCTGACTCAAGATGGTTTCAGATGCTCTGGAAGAATTATCTCTCCTTCCTTTTCCTTCCCTCTTCCCAGGAGCTGTCCAGAGGCTGTTTTCCTTTTCTTCCCCGCCCCTTAGAAGATGAGCTAGTGACTGCACCTGGAAGCAAAATAGTAACACAGCGAGTTCTTCTGAAGGATCCTGCAGGATCCTTTCTGAAGTACTATAGTATCAACACGTGCGTTTCTTTCCAAAGCTAGAAGATCTGTGGAGATAATTCCACTTCTGAAGCGTGCAAGATTGATTACCTGTTAAGGTCATGCAGCTATTTCCAGCCAGCTGACATGTGAGTTATTCACCAGGCCTTGGGCACTGATGATGCTTCGAGCTCTGCTGTTCCTTCCCTTTGGCATGTGACGAAGGGGTTTGTGAGGGTTGACAGTGTTTTGATTAGAACTAATTCAGCTAAATGTAGAGATCTACAATATACTACAGGTCAGATCAGATGATTTTTTTTTTCCCAAATGGCTTTGAATTCTTTAAAAGTACTAGAAATGCATCTCATTTTTCATTTTAAAACATTTTCTCAATGGGAGGTGGAAACAAAACTTCATTGCTTTGAATTGGAAGGATGTTTTCCTCCTCCATATCTGAGTGAAAACAAAGAGAAATTTTACTTTTGTTAGTAAATATGTGGTCTGTTGTATGACAAAATATGGCAGTTTCGATACAAGTCAGGTGAAAAAACCCGAATTCTTGTTATACATTAAAATAATTAAGTTGTTTTTTGGATCGTTCAGTGTCTTTAAGTATGTTGCGCCATTGCCATGTCGTTCCCATTGACAGATGCCTAAGAAACACAGTCTTCACCTCTCAGTATTCTACAAACCCGTGTTTGGATTTGTACTCAGTAAAGTCGTTGGACTCTAAAATAGGACCTTCTCAGTTTGTGATGCTTTTGTGTTGTATGAGCCAACGAACATAAGCTTAATCAATTGACCGGAAATCCTCAAAGAGAACTCAGAGGAAGAAAGGAGGACAGAGGGTAGCACTAATGGTTTGGTTGGTGATTCTGTGAGTTGTGAGGCAGAAAGCTGAACCAGCATTTCAGTATCGTGTTAGATGTATAGCTTTTTCTATGTAAAAATGTAAAAAATAAGGTTCCGCTCATTCACTAAGTACCTGTGTCATTTGGGGTGGGTATTTATTTGTCAGCTTTGAATGACCTATATTTCATCGGTAAGAAAGTTTACCTAATTCTCTGCATATTCCTGCCCAGACCTCGTGCTTTCTTGTGACAGAGTACATGGTTTGCTCTGATAATTCTTCCTTTGTTCAGGGCTTGTTTTTGTTTGTTTTGTTTTTTTTTTTAACCTTCATAGTGAAGGATGACAAGTGTAAGTTACCACCTCCAAGGCCGTGCAGAATGGAGATACAAATAAACCATTTATGAGGTATGAATCTTTAGCTGAGAAGAGTTCCTGATATAACTACCTTAGATACTTTATTTAAAATGTGGAAATTAGATAACATATTTATGAAACCTTGATTAAATTAAAATTGTCATCAGAATGTAAGAGCAATAATAACAATAATAATCTGCCTGTTGATCTCTGCTGCAGTCGTGCAATGATGGATGTAACTGAGCTTGATAAAACAAGATGCCATCTTTTCCATACGCACTATCTGTGCATAAACAGAGAAATAAAAAACAGCCTAAACAAAATGAGCTTAACCTAAACTATAACTATGTCCTAAACTTGTAATTGCTTCAAGCAATTGCGTGTTAAAGGAAAAAGAATTAAGAGAAAACCTTGTCAGCCTCTTCAGAATGATTCCTGGTTCGAAAATGGCCCTACTACCCCAGTAAACATGTGTTAATGGTGTGGAATAGTTGCCTCTTCGTCTCACCTCCCAGTCCTGAGGAACTTCACTCAAGTATGCATGCAGACAGTGTGGAGACCTGTTGTGTGAGAGTACGTGCATTGTTTTAAGTTGCAGCCTTGGTTGCTTTTGGCTCAAGTGGTAGGACATCATCTCTTCCTATTATACCGTGCTTGCAGCTTTCCTAGCTGGAACCATGTAATTGCAAAACACAGATTATGGGAAATTAGGCCCAGAATTCCATCTCTGTCCTCTTGCACTGGGTTACCTCTGCCTGTGACACAAACATTTTCCTATGGTGCTGGGATATGAAGCCATAAAAAGAATTATGTTGTAAAAAAAGTGAATGGTTGAAGATAAAGTCCAAGGACAGTGTCAGGACTAACACCAAAGTAAAACAAGGTGCAATACTGCAATGCATGACAAGTGATGTATTGGTTGCTTTTCTTTGTGCCTGGACAAATGGTAGCATTTACTCAAAAATACAAAATAGCAATGCATTTCTTAAAAAAAGCAGATAGTAGTAACAGCAGAATAAAACAAACAAACCAGAACACCTGATAGTTCCTCAGTCTGGCACATATTTGAATTATTTTCATTAGTTCACGTGCTCATTTCTCTCAAATTAATTTCTCAGATTAAGAATACCCCATCATTGCTATGAAGCACAGGACAGTAGGGATTGGAAGGAACCTCTGGGGATCATCTAGTCCAACCCTCTGCTAGAGTAGGTTCATCTAGAGCAGGTTCACCTGGAGCAGGTTGCACAGGATGGTGTCCAGGTGGGTTTAGGATCTCTCCAGAGGAGACTCCACAGCCTCTCTGGGCAGCCTGGGCCAGCGCTCTGTCACCTCAAAGGAAAGAAGATTTTCCCTCATGTTCAGGCGGAACTTCTGGTTCCCACTTTGTGCCCGTTGCCCCTTGTCCAGTTGCTGGGCATCACAAGTCTGTCCCAGCCCTCTTGACACCCGCCCTTTAGATACTTACAAGCATTGGTAAGATTCTGCTGTCATGGTTTAAATCCAGCTGATAACTAAACACCGCGCAGCTGCTCGCTTCCTCCTGCCCCTGGGGGTGAGGGAAGGAGAGTTAAAAGTAAAGCTAGTGGGTTAAGACAAGGAGAGTTTACTTGAACAACACAGAGAGAGAGGAAACTAGAACAATAACGGTAACAAATCAAGTGACGTACGACACCCTGCTCGCTGCTGCGGCCACCCTGAGCTGTGCTGTGCCACATCCTGCCATGCCAAACCAAGCCAAGCTGTCCCACCACCACTGGAAACTGTGTGCTCAGGCTGGATCTCCTCTCTTACGTATGTACAAGGTATGACGTCAGTATGACATCAAATGTCCCATTGGCTGCTTCAGTCCAAGTATCCTGGCTGTGGAAATTAACCCTATCCTAGCCAAACCCAGGACAGATAGTGTTCTCCAGGCTAAACAGACCCAGGTCTCTCAGCCTTTCCTTGTAAAAGAGATGCTCCGGTCTCCTGGTCACCTTTGCAGCACTCTGCTGAACTCTTCCCTGTCATTCCCTGTCTCTCTTGAATGGGGGAGCCCAGAACTAGTTAGAGGAGTCCAGATGTGGCCCCACTAGGGCAGAGTAGAGAGGGAAGAGAACTGCCTTTGACCTGCTGGCCACACTCTTAGTGTGCTCTAGGTTACCACCGCCTTTCCTGGCCACGGGCCTCAGCCACTCCCCTCAGTTTTGTATCATCAGCAAACTTGCTGAGGGTACACTCCGTCCCTTCGTCAGGTCATTGATGAATAATTTTGATCAAGACTGGACCCAGTACTGACTCCTGGAGA
>NW_010393426.1:0-8550 GCF_000710305.1 Buceros rhinoceros silvestris | reverse complement strand
TATAATATAATATCAATATAATATAATATGATGTGGGGGAGTTCTTGAATAACTAAGATGTAACCTAATTTTGACATTAATCTCACAAAAATAACCTAATCTTGAGAAGTTAAGCTTAACATGTTTCAGAGCTGATGCTGCCTAGCTTTGTCACACATTTTCTGCTTTATGGATGAATTCAAGTACCTTTGTAGACAAGTGCATTGAAGTGCAGCTGTTCCCCAGTGCATTCTTTAAAGTATTTCCTCTGTTTCTTTAGGAGCTCGGCTGCTGAATATTGTGTAAGAGATTTCTGTCAACACTCACTGATGAGCACCTGGCTCCACAGAAGCTTGCTCTCTCTCACCCTGTTAAAGTTAATAGCTTGAATATCCATGAAGTCGCTTGCTGAAGCTGGGTGGTGGAAGAACTAAGCCAGGACTACCTAGCAAGCACATTGCTATCTATCCTGAGATGACTAAGTGAGAGAAAGTTGGCTGGAGAACTTGGCTGGCGGGTACAGCCAAGATTCAGGTCCAGTCCAGGTAACTACAGGAAAAGGGGAGTTTTAGTCAGGGAAAATAAGCATCAAAACAGTACAAACATGTGTTTGAAATGCAGTGGCATACATAGATAACCAGTACTGGATATATCACTTAGGAGCGCTGTCTGAGTTGTTGATAATTTAAAAGTTGCTTTATTTCACTTTGTGCAAAAGATCATGGTTTTGAACGCTTACAGTTATCCAGAGATAACAGAGAAGTGCCTTGTTCTTAAAATGTAAATTAGGAATGTTAACTAGTGTAATTGGCTATGAGACAGTCAGAAGAAATAATCTTCCTCTTGAAGAGTTTTGCAGACAGGAAAATACTAAGATCAACCTAACTGTGGTGAAACTGAGATGTGGAATCAATCCCAACAGAAGAGAATTGCTGCAAACATGACTGATCTGGGAAATTTATCTTGAAAGCTGTGGTTGTCATTAAAGTCAACAGTACTTCAGCAGCGTTGCTCTCGTGATGGCAAACACAGTCTTAACAATTGGATGGTTTGTTTATGGATACAGCAGAAATCAGCTGCTTTGTCACAGAACATGAGCAGAAAGCAGCAGCTATTGCCACTCTCATTCACTTCCCATACTGCAAACTGTTTGATGCAGACATTAAAGAAGGCATTGAGGACAAAAAAAAAAGGTTGGGAAGCTCCTGCTTAAAACATGAAAGGAAAGTACACTGTAGCTTGTGCTTCTACACGTGCAGGAAGAACTTCAAATATTAGACTTGACCCATGTCAATGAGGGGAGGAATTGGCAGTCTCTGGAGACATGTCTAGAAATCCCAGGATGTGGTGGTTACTGACGAATATCTGTGCCTTGGAAAACAAACACAGACAATAAATCAAAATCTACAAAGATTGGGTTTTGACTGTTTGTTTTTTTTTTTTCTTTACCTAGCCTGAATTCTCTATATCAAGAGAAGCTTACAAAAGGTGGATGATGAGCAGGCAATAGATAATTATTTCACAATTAGGTGTAAAGGGTGGAGCCAGTTCCATGCACGCTGTGCCTCACCTAAAAAATCCACCGCGCAGGCCCGAAGGGTGCACTCACGTTTGAAAGTTGCAGTAAGTGTGGGGAAAATCCTTCGCAAATCTTCGTTCGTGAAGCCAAGCCATGATTATGATGATGATGAAACCATGAGGGCTTTAATGTGCTACTTGAACTCATCAACAGTGTTGCAAACAGGCTGCTTACAACAGAAAACGGAGTTGGATAGATGTCTAGCTAGTTTTTGGACGAGAAACTGTAAAAATTCACGTACATTCTGAATAACTGTAAAAGCAAGTAAGTGAGTGACAGGAAAATACTTTTAAAGTAAAAAAATTATTTATTTAGAGGTTGAAAACCCTACTATACTCTCTGGGACATAGGTTTTTTCCATGGGGAAAGATCCAAAGCCAACTGGAGTTTATATGACTGGCTCCAAAGGTCTCCAAGTACTATTCAGTGCCTGGAGACACCACGGACAATAGAAAATTGACTCCTGCTGTCAGTGTTGCCAAAGGAAAAATGATGGAAAGAGAAAATAAGTTTTTCCAGAGAAACAGAATATCAGAATACTCCATGGCTGAATATATCACGAAAACACAGCTCTTTATAAAATCTAGGACAGATTGCAACTGGCCTAGGCAAGGCTATAAATTCTTTCCTTCTTCCCCATTTATTTTATTTGCTCCTAAGTCTTGATGGAAAAGTGAACCCACTATTGTTTTTTCCAGTTTCTTCAGTTACGTTTAGATTTGATGTTCATTTTTAAGGATTCTTCAGTACTACCTCATTTTATAAATGCCAGCTTTTCCTTTTTTCTTTTTTTCTTTTTTTTTTTTTGAGAAGGAAAGACAGAGTACAACTCTCTGCTGTTCACACCCACAGACCATTAGAATCACAATGATTTTAAGTCAAATATATCAAGGAAATAAGAATAAGAACCAGAAGTATGAGGGCCTTTTTTAGTAGACAACTAAAAAAATTTACATCTAATTGGTGACATTCATTTTCCTCTTTACTAAAGATCATTAAAGAACACCCTTTTTATTTACCTGTAATGTCAGAGATTACATCAGACACAACATTGTAACAAGAGGCTTATATCCAAGCAACAATAATTTCCAGATTCATTCTAAGTCTGTAGCTTTATTTGGCTTTTACATATATGTTGGAAAGATGAAAGCTAGTATGAACTAATACCAGAGATATTCTGGTTTAGAACATACAAATTTAAATTTAGTAAAATTTTATCTTTATAATTCTTTCACCATACAAAACAAAAGGAAAATAGTTTTATTCATTATATATGAAACAAAATATTTTAATTACCTCAGTTTGGATGAAGCCTGGAGTTTAAAATTTTAAGGGGAGGGTATTATTCTCCTGAAGAACTTAACACTGTATTTAAACTCAGAAACTACTGTTAGTCACACAGCATTAATTTTTAAAATAATCTTTACAAACTGACAAAATCAAATTAGCTTGTTCAGAGTAATTCACTGTAAAGGGAGTATCGAAAGAGTATCAAAACAGAATCTCTGTAAAAGCACACGGAAGGGAAGGTCAAGGAGGGTTGGATTTGAGATCATTTAGGCAAGCCAGACACCCACAAATCTTTGTGGCCTGATGGAATGCACCCATGAGTGCTGAAGGAGCTGTCAGATGTTATTGCTAAGCCATGCTCCGTCATTTTTGAAAGGCCATGGAGAACATGAGATGTGCCTGAGGACTAAAGGAAAGCCGATGTCACTCCAGTCCTTCAAAAGGGCAAGAAGGATGGCCCAGGACACTGTAAGCTAGTCAGCCTCACCTTGATCCCTGCAAGGGTGATGGAACAGCTCATTCAGGAAATCATCTCTAATCCTGTGGAGGAAAATGAGGTTATCAGAAGTGGTCAGCATGGATTCACCAAAAGGAAATCGTGCTTGACCAATCCGATAGCCTTCTGTGATGTCGTGACTGGGTGAGTAGATGAGGGGAGAGCAGTGGATGTTGTCTACTTCAACTTCAGCAAGGCTTTTGACATTATCTCTCCTAACATCCTCATAGGGAAGCTTAGGAATCATAGGTTAGATGAGTGGACAGTGAGGTGGATTGAGAACTGGCTGAACAATAGAGCTCAGAGGGTTGTGATGAGGCGTACAGAGTCTAGCTGGAGGCCTGGAGCTAGCAGTGTTCCCCAGGGGTCACTGCTGGGTCCAGTCTTGTTCAACATGTGCATCAATGACCTGGATGAAGGCAAAGCAAGTTGGCTGATGATTTAAAACTGGGAGGAGTGGCTGATACACCAGAAGGCTGTGCTGCCATTCAGTCACACCTGGACAGGCTGGAGAGTTGGGTGGAGCGGGACCTACTGAATTTCAACAAGGGCAAGTGTAGGGTGCTGCACCTGTGTAGGACTAACCCCCTGCACCAGTACAGGTTAAGGACTGACCTGTTGGAAAGCAGCTCCACGAAGGACCTGGGAATCCTTGTGGACAACAAGTTAACTACGAGCCAGCAAAGTGTCCCTGGGGCCAATAAAGCCAAAGGTATCCTGGAGAGTGTGACCAGGAGGTTGAGGAATTTTCTCCTCCTGCTCTGCTCTGCCCTACTGAGGCCACATCAGCAGTTCTGGGCTCACTCAGTTCAAGAAAGACAAGGAACTACTGGAGAGAGTCCAGCGGAAGGCTACAAAGATGATGAACAGGTCAGAGCATGTCTCCTTTGAGGAAAGGTTGAGAGACCTGTGTCTGTTTAGCCTGGAGAAGCCTGACAGGGGATCTTAACAATGCTTATCAACATCTAAGAGGCAGGTGTCAAGAGGATGGGTCCAGACTCTTTTCAGTGGTGCCCAGCAACAGGACAAGGGGCAATGGTCACAAACAGGTACACAGAAGTTCCACCTGAACATGAGGAAAATCTTCTTTACTCTGAGGGTGACAGAGCGCTGGGACAGGCTGCACAGAGATCTTGCGGAGTCTCCTTCGCTGGTGACTTGCAAAACACCTGGATGTGTTCCTGTGAAATCTGCTCTAGGTGAAGCTGCTCTAGTAGGTGAGTTGAACTACCTCATCTTAGGTCCCTAAGATTCTGTGGTTCTGTGATTCTGTGATTTGTCCTTTTCCTGTTTTCAGGGACGTTAGCCCGTCACCACAACATTTCAAAGTCACTAGAAAGCATCCTTTCAAGGACACCACCCAGCTCCTTCAGCACCCTTGGTTGTGGCCTGTTGGGTCCGTAGCCTCTTGTCTGAACTACACCGTGCTGTTTTATGTGAAGATATAAACTGTGAGAAGTTGCTTCTCAGAAGGCATAAAAAAACCTTAGTTGTTCTGCCTCAGATGTGCAGCTATCTCGTGATGATTCCAGAGCTGTATCTGTTGCAGACAGTTTGGAGTGGCTGTTCTGTGCCACAGGGATGGTATAAACGAACTTTTCTGGCACCTCTTCAAGGTGCTGCCAGCCTGCAGAAGTCTTCTAAGGGTATACACAGTGCTATGGCACATCCCACTATGTGGGATGGTGACCCCTTTTGCAGAGCTGTGATAGGAGCATCAGCTTCAGAGCTCAGTTGATAATACCGTTCTTCATTATCCTAATGGCTTTCGGGGTCTCTTGGATTTCATATAATTGTTGATTATATAACTTTAATTTCTAATTCAGTGTTATTTGTCCTCATAACTGTCCAAAATGAATAACTTCATTGTAGCAAATTTTCTTATCCCTTTCTGATTGGAAATAAAGGATGTTTAATATATAACTACTTTCTGTCTGTACATACATTTTTCAATACAAAGACCTATTTTTCAATCATAATTTCTTTCAATCTTTCCTAAAAATAAGATTAAGATGAGTACTCACCCCCTCTAGATTCTGAGAACTGGTCCAATTACTAAACTAGATGCATTTATACTTTATTCACATTTGCTTTCTTGGCATTTTATGACACACATTGTCAAAAAAAAAAACCCATCTAAATCAAATTAGGAATGAATTTAATTTCACAACTAACAATTACGGCTTAATTTGCTAATTAAAGCTCAGACAGTGAAGAAAAAGAGTTGTACTGTTGTGGCCAGTTAAAATTTGGTTGCTAACATTTAATATTCTGATCAAATACTCCACAAATGAGTGGTAAATGAAGAATTTTACCTGAATTTATTTGATGAACAGGTTTGATTTACTGATATATTCAGAGAGAACTTCAGTAAGAAAATGGAGAACAAGCTGACCAGATGAATTATCCCTTACAATTTATTTAGTTACCTCTAATTAAAAACAATAAAACCTGCTTCATTAATATTTAGTCTCAACAGAAACTGTACCAGTTCGGTTACCGTTGTTTGGAAAGGTTTATGTCCGGAAACCAAATGATCTAGTAGTTCTGATTTTTTTCCTTAAAAGCATTAATATTTTAGCACAAATTAGACTATTTCTTTAACAATAGTGATACTGCAAGAGGATATGAAAAACATTAATATAGCTGTTTTTATTCCTAATATGAGAAGGAACAGAGCACAAGTTTTATAAAGGAAGTCAAGGCACACTGGCCTGAGGATATCTTTATAAGTTGTGTTTTAGATTATGGCAAACTATAATCAAACCTTACATACCATTACAGCTAATAAGTTGCTGAGCTAAGGAATTATTGTGTACAATCTTGGGCATTCTCTAGGAAGATAAACAGCTTGGTGTCAAGCTTTGCTGCTTCTGATACATTTCTAACACTCTGCAGTGCTTCTTGTATTGCTGAGTAAACATAAGCCAGTCTATTCCATGAAACCTAATGTTTCCATGACCTTTCCTGTTCCAGAATTTAAATAAAAATGCTTGTAAAGCAACCCTTCGGAGTGTTGTTTATAGAAGAACTTCTTGCACATTGTAACAAAGCTTAATTTAGAACAATAACTTGTCAGACTAAATGATATTCACTTGATTTTGACTGTGTTTTTCAGCAATGAAACAAAATATTGGGCAGAATAAGGATGCTTATAAGCAAGTTCAGGCAAAAACTCGGTAAACTTTACAAAGTGCTAACTGGAAGGCTGTCTTTCGTATACAAAAGGTTTCATTTTTCCTTCTTCCCTTACAAGATGGACCAAAGAAAAAGGACTGCAGACTCATTGCTTTATGCATTTGCTTCAGGTACTACTGCTCTGTAGGCAAGACTTCAAAACAGTAAGTTCTTGAATCTCGTGGCGCTGAGTAAGTTCCATTGATACTTACATTCAAATCAAATTAAAATAAGCATATCAAAAGCATGAACTTGGGGGTTTTGTCAGCCATTACGACCTCTGCATTAATATAAAAGTTACTGTGCATGTCTGGGTGATAAAGGGATTGAGAATAATGGACCTGAGGATACTGGTGGGTGAAAAATTGGACATGAGCCAACAGTGTGTTTCAGCCAAGAAAGCCAACTGTCTTTTGGTATGCATCAAAAGCAGCATGGCCAGCCAGGGAGGTGGTTCTACCCCTCTACTTCTCTCTGGTATGTCCCCATCTGGAGTACTGTGTCCAGCTCTGGGATACACCAGTACAACAAAGACATGGACCTGCTGGAGAGGAGGGTCACGAAGAAGATGGCGGGGGTGTGTGTGTGTGTGTGTGTGTGTGTGTGTGTGTGTGTGTGCTGAAGCCCTATAACAAAGGTCGAGACTGTTGGTGCTTTTTACCTTTGGAGAAGAGAATGATCAAGGGACACCTTATTGCAGCCTTTTGCCTTTTGATATACAAATGTGGCTTATAAGAAAGATGAAGAGAGACTTTTTACCAAGGCCTGTAGTGACAGGACCAGGACAACAATTGTAGACTGAAAGAAAATAGCTTTAGACTGGACATAAGGAGGAAGCTTTTTACAATGAGGGTTGTGAGAGGAATGAAAGACACTGCCTAGCGAAGTTTTGGATACCCCATCATTGAAGGTGTTCATAGTCAGCTGGGATAGGGCTTGGAGCAACCTGATCTAGTTAAAGATGTCCCTGTCCGTGGCTATGGGAGGTTGGACTATACTGTCTTTAAAAGTCTCTTCCAACTCAAACCATTGTATGATTCTGTGATTCTGATTCTCTTTCCAAAACAACCTTTCAGTGCTCATTTAACTTAATTCTTATTCTTGTTCTACATATTCATTTTTCAGTTTTCATACACTTATTTGGTTTATACCTTGAGCATATGAATTATACACAAACCTTAAAATTATCCTTTTTCTTGTTCCTTTTTTTGCATGTGTTCTGTAGCTTTTACTTCTCTAATATCAGGCATTTTCAATGTTAGGCGCCCTTGAAAATAACAAGGGCAGTTTTTCAAGACAGAAGAATGCTCTCTAGTCTATAGCAGAGTGAAGAATATTCGAACAGTAGGTTTGCTAGCATGGCTTGTGTTAAGTGGGAACTACTGAGCCTCAGTCAATGTACTAGCCCTAATTTAATCATCATCCCTGAACACTGACTTAATTTGTGATTTTTTTTTAAGATTCAAGCTCACTACAGTTTTTTTTCCTCTTTCCACTGTATTTTTAAATTTTTCTGAACTCCCTTGACTAATTATAAAATACTGGTTTATCAATTTAAGTTGGGGATCTTCTACAGTCACTACAAAGTTTGGGTTCCCAGAGCCACAATGTTTTAGAGAACACCTTTAGCTAACTTGAAAACCTCTTTTTATCTGCATAAAACTTCATCTGTTCCTTCACATATCTTAAGGCGCATTTTTGAGCACAGATGAGATGTTCTGAAATATCAAAGAAATCATTGGAGAGGTTGGAATGGTTGCCTGTGTTTTCCCTGTACCATTTCCAAATAATTGTCACCGGTTGGCACTGAGGCGGGACCAACCACAGCACAATTTCTCTCTCCAATCAGCCTCTTCCCCGTTTCAGGGGTTAAGGGTCAAGGAGAGACAGGAAGAAAATGTAGGCGACGCCGTAGCCTAGGGAACTAAAACGATTTTAATAACACTAGAACAGTATTACATACAAAACCAAACAAGATATTAACAGCTATACATAGGTTCAGGGGTCTGGTGCAGCGGGTAAAAGGAAC
>NW_010393425.1:0-17480 GCF_000710305.1 Buceros rhinoceros silvestris | reverse complement strand
CTCCTCTCCTCTCCTCTCCTCTCTTCTTTCTCCTCTTCTTCCTCTCTTCTTTCTCTTCTTCTTCTCGTTTCACTTCTTGTCTCCACGTAGGTTAGAAATGTCTTATGCCAAGAAAATTACAAGGAGATAAGATTGCATAACAAACAAGAAACTTCTTTCTTGTTTTGACCAGACTGTCTCACAAGATGACTTTGATTACATATTTCAGAGGTTTGGAAAGTTCTAATTATTATTCTAGTTGTCAACGACTCATCAAGTTTAATATATTTAGTTTTGTACTAGGCCTGTCAGTTAGAGAAGGCGTTACCACTTCACTTTGCGTTTGGACATGGAGACTTGAAAAGATTGAGAAATGTTTTCAGGCTTGCTAGTACAGTAGCCTAAATCAGGCGCCACAGCTTGTCTGAAATCCAAGTTCAAGTCTCTGCAATTCAGAGTACCTGTGTATGGCAGATCCTGGCTCCCTGCATTATGAATCAAGTCAAGAAGGCACAACCAAACTGGCCATCTAAACTGTGCCCAATGTAAGCTAAATGGGGCCTAATAACTAGCAGACACAGCATTACATACAGCCCTCTGGCTTTGAGAGCTTCCATCCTTCAAGGGAATCAAAAGCTAAATAAGGGTTAGAATATGTGCTGTGGTTAATTCGTATCTTGTGAATATTTCTTGTGGAGTATCAGATATTAACTTATCACTCATTTCTCTCATGGATTCTTGGAATTTTAAATAATAGAGAGAGCAATGTTTCTTTTTAAAGTTGATCTGACACGAATCCAACATTCCAGGGGGAAATTGGATGCAAGGCATTCAGAATTAAACTTCACCGGAATCTACAGAAATTAGTAACACCCAAGTCCTCAAGGCCATCTGTAACATCAATATAAAAATATGCAGTTCTTGTATGTTAAAATTGTTACATTACTTGTGTCTCTCAGGTAGTTAGGTGATTTCCACACTCAATAATACATACTATTATAACATACTATAATATATGGTATAATATTGTATACTATAATATATAATATTGTAATAATGCTTTTTCTAAGTATTTCACAATATGAACACCTTGGTGTGGTGGGGCAATACTGCAATTTTCTTTTGTCAGAATGGAAAAAGTATGTAGGTATGTCTAAGCATCTAAATGAAGAAAAAGCAAGGTGGTGTAAGAAGACGTAGCTCTTAATGCATCAAAAGAAAGATATTCTTTGTCCTGAATCATGTCTGCTCATGGCCAGTGGTAAATTTTTAGGTAGAATTCTCTCTGGGAATTATAGTTCCTAGACTGTTAAGCCACATCTGAAATCATAGATGCTGAAGGTCCTTACCATCAGTTAAGGTTAATTCCACAGCATCGTTCAAGACTTAGGTGGAAGATTTATTTTCTGCATCAGGTTTTACATAATCTTGTGGAGAGAACATTCAGCGGAATTAGCTGAGAAAAGCCCTCTTAGATCACACAGCCAACCATGGGTGGGGCTAAAGGCCTCTACAACATTTGTGGCACTTACATTGTGAAACTGCAGTATGAAGGTGAAAGAGTTATATCTGAGTGAAGGCACAGATTGACTAGGTTGGCTTAAGGGAATTTACCTCCCTGCTCCATTAGCTCCACTCACTGCAGTGTAGTTTGTCAAAGATTTATGAACATACAAAAGCCTCATCAGAGAAGACTTACGATCTCTGAGCCACATCCATGCACCACTGAGCCAATGTGTGCATGTGCAGTACGTCTGATATATTCAGAATGTGCCTGATTTATTCTACGTTCTTTCATATTTTTCTCTGGAATTTCTCCATCATTCAGCTCAAGCCTCTATTTGCCCTTACTGACGTGTTTTAGAACTGGAAGGTATGGGCTCTAAGCAGAAAAGGTTGGGTGAAATTCTGCCACATGCATCACCCAGGAGCTAAGATAACATAATCAAAGTTGTCCTTCTGGACAAAAATGATAATATGCTATGTGGGAAAAATATAATTTCTTGCTTTCTTACTTTTTTCCTTGTATTGATTACGTTTAAGCAGGAAACAACTCTGTGTTGATATTTGCATCAAAGAGGGTAGATATAAGGAAACCATGTGATTCATGGCATAGGATTATAAATACAGGGCCATATAATGTTAGGAGAAATATATAGGGAATTGCATTTGATAAGAAATATCTATAGATATTTCCCACTTATTGTGGGGAAATAAAACCACATATTGTAGTAATACAAACTGCAGAAAGGGAAGACCTACCAGATATAAAATATTTTCACTCAACTTCAGAGGTTTTAAGGCTAGAAAAGTACCTCTACGATCCCTTTATCATAAAGAGCAGAGCAGTGTAACCTGAATATATCACCAGGTATAGATTTCATGCAGTGGTATCTGTCAGCCGTCACTCTTCAGCCAAGGTGAGTTAACATGCTAGGTTTACCAGTAGAGCTAGATGCACTGTTGCCAGGTAGACCAAAGCAATATGGAACTGGATTTAGATGGCAGTGCCTTACAAATCTGAGCACTGTACCTGCACACAGATAAAATTATGTCTAGTAAAAAGAGAAAATATTAAGCAGGTCATAGGGGAGTAAGAATGTGATTTGATAAGCTGTTTAAATGCTACATTGATTGATCATGTGTGCTCACATAATTAGTAGTAGTGTTGTTATTTGTGAGATTCGGTTATGAAAGAGACACAAGATAGAAATACAAGAGACCCCTGATAGTTTTGTCGTTGCTTAAAAGCCAGCACAGCTTAGCAAGTGGGAAGTTCAGGCTCTCTGTGAGGTGAACATGGTTTCTCCTCAAGAGGAATGGGAAGACAGGTCAGGAGTCAAACGGTGCATGACCCTTGACTCCACTTGACATTAAACAGGAGAGTTGAACTCCCCTGCAGCTTAGTCTACCCTGTACTATATCTGTTTCTTTTTTTGAGTAGCAGTCCTGGAGGAATTCTAGTAGAGATGGAGCAAATTTGAATTTTGTCTGATCTACCCAGTACAGCCAGTAGTTTAAAATCTAATTATGAATTAGACTGACCCAGAGCAATGTTTTCAGAAGTGTTTAGGCAGCTTAAGAGGAAAATCTTCAATCTGAAATGGAACATAAATATACAGCAGCTTAGGCCCCTTAAGATATCATCTTTTGAAAAATATGACTTAATTTAACTTTGGCCAATACAGTGCATCTGATTTCACCTTGAAGTCATCTCAGATCCGCTATTTGTAGTTACTGCAGGAAACATATTTTGAAGTGGACCAAAGACTAATTTTCTTATGTCCTTTTCTGTCCTTTTTTCTCTAATATTTCTTCTTCTACATTTCAGACTTTTAAAATACTATTCTAAAAAATGGAAGAAGTGGTACACAACTCTTGTCCAGTACATAAGTGATACATTTTACTTCTTTGCCCTTAACTCAATTTAGCCTTAAGCTTGGGTTTGGTTTTGGTTTTTTTTGTTTGTTTAAGAATGCTCATCTTGATAAAGCAAGATCTCCTAAGGGCCACCTCCTTGGAGAGCTTTGTTAAATCTAATTTTATTAAAACTTAGGATATGAAAATCTTGTTTGCATAATTATCTACATTAAATATTTCTACCTGTTTCTATGGAGACCTCATTTGTAATCACTATCTTTTTTTTCACCTTCACTTTTCAGACTATGTTTTGAAACAAACTCTGCAGAGTAATGAAGTCTAGTTACATTGCAGAACTAAGTTTCACTGTTTGTGGACTTTGCTGCAGCTTGGTGGGAATTGTGATGGATGTTGTATCATTTTGTTGTGTGGTGCTGTGAAATGCAGTAAGTTTAGTGATGACAGCAATGGAAAATAAGTTTGTCAGAACAGGATATCTTCACTCATAGAGAAAAAAATTGTGACGATTCAAAAAGTAGGTGTTATTCTCTTTTGAATCACCAGTGAAGTATCATCAGCACACTTGTGAAGAAGAAATGCTGTATCACAGATAAACCTGTGGGATTTCGTGTCTTTAAGACATCCTCAAATACCTGTTTTATTCTCTAGTCAGGAGGTTCCTTATACTTCAAAACTAAGGATCATTGGATTCCTGAAAATGAGAGGGTAATATGTAACAACAAGTCTTGTTCTCCAGGGTTGGAAAAGATATAAGGGATTCTGTAGAAGTGATTAAACACAACCTATTCATAATCCAGAATCAATATAATGTGATTTATTTTCCTATCATACATCATAAATTAATAATAGCTAACGTGAGTGGCTGGATCAATTTAGCCCAGTTTTAATTTTCTAAAACTTTGATATCTGTTCTAAAGCAGTTGCCTACACTTTCCCATTAGGCACTGGAAGAACAGTCAGCATCTAAGAAGACACTTATTTTAGCACTGCTTTTAGCTTTCACTGGATACCTCTCTCATTTTACAAGAGAAATAATCTTACAAGATTTGAGACAGATACTTCATAGTTTTATTACTAAAGTAAGGTGACATGAATTCCACCTTAAAAAAAGGAATCAGCACCAGTACAGAAGAAATTATATATATTCATAAAACAGCCAACGAAGATTATGATTTTATAAAAGACTAGCATCAATTAGCAAAGTTTCTGTAAGAAAAACACAAAACAAAACAAAACAAAAAAATCCAAAATTTGTGTTCTAGCAACAATCTGATTTACTGTTCATAAAAGTCTGGCTGTACTCATATGAGTCTTAATTACCAATGACTAATTATTAACTTTTTACTAGAGCTGATTCAAAGTCTACTTTGAAAATATTTCAGCCGCTAAAAAACTGTTCTGATTTTCTTCTAAATTAAGATCAAAAGAAAATAAATAAATAAATAAAACCTTACAAAAAATAGTTAAATTGGTTTCTGACACCTCAGAAGATAACAAAATACATATGTTAGAGCTGAATGTAATGTGGGACAGGAAGTGTTTGACAGCTCTAATTGCATAAGGTTATACACTCAAACAATGACATAAGTAAGATCAAAATGCAAGTGTGGCCCTCAGATCCTTCTTCCATCTACAAAGCACTGTCAAGACCTACTTCATCAGTGTGGTGAGACTTCCTGAGGTGTAATACAGTATTGTCACTGAAATAAGTACAGACTTCAATTATTTGCTTGCAGCTGATCTGGGTGTTTTGTTGCTCAGGCACCAGTAAAGGATATGTAGGAAGTCTATGCTTTTGTATAGGTATTCTGACAGCTGATCATAAGGGTGTTGTTAGCCTCCTTGTTCTTTAATCATAAGCAGAAGATGTAGAAGGCAACAAATATCTTCTTTCTCCATCTGCAAACAGAATCAACTGGCAAACTGCTAGTTTAGGCTTTCAATAAGGATGTCATTACCTTTTTTCAAAAGATGGAGATTTTGTACCAGTCAATTTAACATATCATTCAATACATTGTAAAGACGGATTACCCCAACTTCTTGAGTATACATACACATAATTTGCTTTAGGAAAATTTATCTGCTCATCAATTCCCCAATCCCTCCCCACAGAGCTGGGCTTCTAACTCAGCCCCACCAACTACATTTTCCAGCAAATTTGTGTGTCAGAAACACATAAGTCTCCCGAACTTCTACTCAGATTCTTCGAGTTTATTATAGTGTGCTCGAAACATATTGGTCATAACCCTGAGTGACCTGCTCTAGCAGGGGTTTAAACCAGACTTTAAGTCTGTTTTGAAACATGATTTTAAACATTGCTTTGAGAAGGGGTTTGGACCAGGCAATCTCCAGAGCTCCTGTCCAGCCTCAGCTAGTCTGTGATTCTTGGGCAACTGAATATTTCTGCTAAATTCGAAAGCATCTGGAGACTTGAGACACAAATTTTGATGACAATTTAAGTAGTTAAATTTGTGTGAACTGTGTGTGTAAGCTACTGTTATAGTCTATGACAATCCAGCTAATACGATTATTGGAGATGGGAGAGGCACTCGTCTGTCCATATGTAGGTGTTGGGTTTGAGGAGATCTGTGCAGAACTCTCAGGAAGGTACTTAAATTACCTGGTCAGTCTAGGTGACTACAATTTTGAGCCAAATTCCACAATGCATTTTTCAGAGAGGATCATGGTTTCCATTTTGTCTCATATTAAGCACACAAAAAATAAGGGCATCAGAATGAAGCGGATGTTTTTGAAAATCTCTCAATTTCTCAACAAATTCAAGAGAAGGGGAACGGCTTCTTAATTTTTAAAATCCTTCAGACTCATTAATTTTGACATTTTTTTGATGTTGTTAATCATTAAGGAAGAATTATCATGGTTATCCTGTACATGATATACATTAATTTAATACATGTGAAAACCAGTAACTTTGAAGTTCTGAATAAAGGACTGCTAAACTGAGTGACTTTAAAAAATCAGAGATGACCAAGCCAACTTCTATTCTCGGATTTCCAAGAAATGTAGAAAAAAACTTCTGTTAGGAAAAGAGTATCTTTGTCACTCTCGCCATTCGAAGACAGGTGAAAATATAACATATGAAGCTGCAATTCACTCCTAGTGCATCCCTCTGACAACTTTCCTTTCCATTAAATTAATTTTCCTTAGCCACTGATATTATGAATATTATTCCCTAGAGTAGTGGCTAGACCTCTTACCTGAATAAGGTCATCTTTCCAACCTTTCTTCATAGGTGTTTCATATCTTTTATGCAATTACTCTTTAATTTAAAGTCAATGGGAGTGTTTTAAGTGACTTCAGTACTGCAGAGGCTGTCCTTATGAGGAAAGTCCTTTCTCATTTACGTAAAACTAATAGCACTAGTATTCAAGCACTAAATTTAACAGTTCAGTGTTAAATCAAGGCCCAGAAAAGAAAGAAAGGAAATAGTTTGGGGCATGAATTGAGCAACTGTCTCTTTGATGATGAGAAGGTCTTATTCTGCTTTAATACTAAGGGGTATAAATTAGGATTAAATTGATTCAGTAGCTTTACAAACAAGAATTATTTTAGTCTGTTTTTATGCACTTTTTCAGTTACACACACAAAAAGCTAAATGACAAAGAAAAGAAGGAGAAACATTTTTTTTTTAGATGTGAAGACTTAAATTGGCTGATAAATTTCCTTTGCTTGCTTCAGCATATTTTTATATCTTATTATTAACGACATGTAACAAATGCCTAATATTGGTGTCTCTAACCTTGGAGATTTTTCATAAATAAATAGTCATAAGATATACCTGTGGCTGTTGTTTTTAGTTCTTCAAGTCTCCTGTAGATTGTAAGTTGTGTGTATGTGTGTGAAGAAAGTGGCATTTTATGCTGGTTGAGACAAGTATTACAACCTCCAGTGGCTCTGGCGCCATCACAGTAATTCTACATTTCATCCAATTTCTGAAGAAATGTAACGCTCTACTTTTGAAGTTTTGGCAGAATAGAAGATCCATCTGAAAGATCTGCTTAAAGTAATATAATTGGGCATACATTCCAATACAAAGGTTTGTTGCTATCCATCCTTCCCATTGCTCGAGGGAATTCAATGACAAATTTGAGGAAGATGATGGTTGGTGTTATGAAATGTAGCGGTGCAGATCTGAGATAACGATCAGGAAGATGGAGATTTTGCCTATGGATCAGTGCTCCTGTGAGATTTTCTTCTTAATCAAAGGAAGAATTTTGAAAACTTTATGGTGCTTTAAAATACAAACACATTATGCTGAACAGAAAAACTTCATATTGCATGAATATGATTGAGATGTTTCTTTTCCCTTTAGGCATGACATTTACAAAACCAAAACAAAAGAAAACAAACAAAGCAAAACAAACAACCAAAAACTTTGCATCCAAAAAACCTGAGTACCAGTATGACTCTGAGAAGGATGAAGTTACTTCCCAGGAAAGCATCCCACCTGTCTTTTTCTGCACCGCCGTGTCTCATTTAAGTATGGAAAACTCCATGAGTCCAACACTTCATTGCCTTTTATGGTTTGAAATTCATCTCAGGAATTCACCTAAGACAACATTTTCATATGTTTTGTGCTCATTTTACTCAAATGTGGCTGTATGAGCTGTGTGAAATGTCTTTCAGTCAAAACTTCGCAAAATTAAACACATATCAAAATAAGTTGGGTAAGACTGTTCAATAAGGAAAATGTAGAGGCTAGAGAAATCTTGAGAAATCATGTTTAATTTTTCAGAGATTTCTGTTCTTATCAATTATATTTATTATTATATTCTATGTCTCTAGCTTTTAGTGAATTTACCCTTCACTGCAAGGCACAAGCCAAGTACTAATGTCTCAAGGACTTAATTCAGTTTATCATTGTGTTTTACTACTGAACATTTAAGGTCCCAGTTATCACCAGCTTTCCTCGCTGTTTGTACTCCGTTTTCTCTGCTTTCCTAAGAACAGTGGTATTTTGCATCTGTGTTTTATGGCATAAAGTGCAAGGCAGCTTAACAAAGCAACGATTGTGTATGCTGTATATGTGAGCCTATTTATGCAGACACATGCATGAAACCTGAAGTGACTATCTACGGTTTTATTAACTATGTACACTAACACTGGACTGGCTTTCCATCAGTACCAGTAGGACCTTTCTCCACATGTCATCTATGTTCCTTAAGAGTAATAAAAGAAGACTGTTTCTAATCGTGGAAGTAACTCATTAGTTTATACTCAGTCATGCTTTAGCTGTTACTGCCAGCTGTGGTAAGAGTATATGTCTGGTAGAAAGTGGACTCAGACCACAAATTCACCCAGGTTAACAGACTCTTGAGTAGAGTTTTTCCTTTAAACACAGGGAGCTGTATGGCAGACCTAAAGACCCGAAGGATCCAGAAAAAAATCTCTGCAGATTTAACTGTCATTAAGGGTTATAAATGTGATCACAATGTTGTGTGGCTAAAACTTGGTCTCCCTTTTAGGCACTTTAATACTTATTCTTCGATTTCTAAACAAGGTATAGCTTTTCTTCTCTGTTGGGTATGAAATTGCTAGCAACACTTTATTACAGCTGGAGATTCTTGACTTGGACACAGCGTTTACTTAACACAGTATAAAAAAGTAAGTGCATCATACTTAAATATCAAATAAGAAGGTTAAGCATTCTGTGTTCTGAATTCTGTTCAGGCTTCTGGACAGAATACATAATCTTGAGGCACTTCTTTCATTGGATCTACAACCAACTTTTGAGATCCTTTGGATACCGGCATGCAAAACAGTACTGCAGGATAAACTAGAATGCATGTATACAGTGTATATGTTAATTTACAGATGCTGTAGGAATATATACTCTGCCTGCACAGAAAGTGTGAGGTGTTTTATCCCTCCCAGCACTGAGTGACCTAACTTTCCTGATGCAGTGTTCCTTTCGTTTTTTTTTTCTCTAGAACTCTGTGTTCAACCCCCTCCTCGCTCCCCCCTCCCAAAAATTCAGATTATTAAATACTATAGCTTCAGTAGATAGCGTGAAAATCAGTGTTGTCCTTTGCCTCAAGTGGAACAGGATGTATCCTGTTGTTTGGTACATGCTAGATGGAGAAATGTTTGAGCCCCACTGAAGTGTGGCATTGAACACATCTCCCGCATCTTTGCAAACTGCTCAAACTACTAAGATGTTAAGTCAAAGAAAAGATGACAACCATTAATCTGCTTGAAAAGAGAGGTGGAAACCACTGCAGCACATACATATCCCTATTAGGAGGCTTATTAGGCCTTTTTAAGATTGTCTTCTAGAATTAGATCCCTCCGGAGACTTGAGCAGAAGAAAGGCTGGTTGCTGCATTGTAATCAATATTAGGTACGAGTTAGGCTGCTCATCCCTGCCAAACCTTAATACAGTTATAGGTACCTGGGGAACTTTAAACTAAAGAAATCAGGTGGTAAAGGATTTTAAGCTCCTCGGACATTAGGGGTCAGCTAAGGATGACAGTTTAAGTGCTTACTGTACATTTTGTGTAAGTCCTAGATCAGATACTCAAGTCCTTATATCCCATTGGGTCCTAAGTCTTTGATGCATTGCACTAAGCCGTAACGTTTAGCTGACA
This sequence comes from Buceros rhinoceros silvestris, assembly GCF_000710305.1. Classification (NCBI taxonomy): domain Eukaryota; kingdom Metazoa; phylum Chordata; class Aves; order Bucerotiformes; family Bucerotidae; genus Buceros; species Buceros rhinoceros. The sequence goes on along the minus strand of NW_010393425.1, from coordinate 7,515 downwards.
TGCTTAGTCACTTAAGCTCCTGATAGAGGGAGAGTCAGGCCACCTGTAATCTGAATCAGTCGTTTGAGTTCTCCATCTTTGTCAATTGACTGCGGGAGAAACCCAGGGAGAACAAGTTTTCAGATATAGGTGTTCTTTAGGTATGACTTTAATACTTAATGTTAAGTGAAATGTGGCAAAGCATCAGTAACTTACTGCTGAAAGTCACAGAGGAACTTTGTGGTGAACAGGAATTCAAAATCAGCTCACCGAGTTCAAAACCCAGTGCTTTAACCTACCCCCCCTCTCCCTACACACATACACTTTGTTAGTATCTCCCTGCCTCATTTTACATGCTTTCATGGCTCTACTTACAGTGCAGGGATATTTGGAGTCATCATTAAAGTAGAACTGGTACAACTTGAACAAAAGTTAGGACAGAACGCCAATGAAGAGTGACAAAATATATTTCACATACATGCAAAGTTGTGGCTCAGAGCACAGTTTTTATCACTTGATCTGAGTTGTCAGGGCAGCGGAAGAAGATTTGCTTTCATTTAAAAGTTACAGAGTGTTGCTACCTATCTCATCTGAAAGCCAGCCGCTGTTGCCAGACCACTGCATTTGTAGCAGTAATATTTCTGTGTGTGCAGTTTACTGAAATCTAGGCTGGCATTTTACATTATTAAGACTATATAAAAAGCTTTAGCGAATTGCTAAGACCCATTTCCCCTATTCTCCCACTTAAGCATTACCTGGGCTTATATCCCTGCTAATGTGAAACCCTTGCTCACAGCAGCAAGTGGCAATTCTGAGAACATCAAACCCCAGGTGAGGAGTAATTATGATTCAATGTCAAGATTAATGTTGTCATAACTTTGAAATATGGCTGACATGACAAAGCCCCCCTGCTGTCTGAGGATAGCCCAGACACAAATGCGTTAGAACAACTCCAGCATTTCCCTTAGCACCGTTAGTGCCAGGCACATCTATAGCTGGTTCTCAAATAATAACGGAAAAAGCACTGGAAAAAAGAAGGACAGATGGGATGAAAACAAAATAGAATAACCTGTTCCATGCACAAACTGCTATGTGGGGACAGGCGGAGAGAAGTGTTGGAATACAAACCAAACAACTTTAGTTTAGTTTTAGAAGTTCCCATAATTATAAATGTTTGAGACTTCAATGGAAGACAAATACCAAAGAGTTCTGCAAGCTCTTTGATGAAAGTGTGGAATTGTTTCCTTGTCTTCTCATTACCACTTAAAAAACAAAAAAAAAGAAGGAGAAAAAAACAGAGGATCTGACAATTCAAGTGATCGTCTTTAGCTTCTGTTGTTTTCCATTAGCGATGGGAACATACTCTTTTAGAGAAACACAAAAGCCTGTTTCCAGAGCTACTGCTGAGTTCTGCAGCATGCCAGGGCCAGATTCACTTGTTCTAAGAGCAGCTCAGAAAGGTGGTTAGAGACATTTTTCAGTACTTTATTTGTCCCAATTATCTGTTCCTGCCTATTAGAGTGAATGAAACATCATGGCATTGTTTATCGCAGGCTTTATATTTGCTAATAACATTGTTGTTTATTACTCTGAACATATCGTATGCAGTCAGTGCAGGTTCTGTTATTCTTTCCTGCTAATCCCCACAAGCTTTGAGACCTATTTCTTTCTTCTTTCACAATATAACTGCACAATTCTGAATCAATGAAGCTTACTCCCACAGTTTTTCATTTGAAACTTGCCTACGACCATTTAAATTAAGGTTTCTGGCCTTATATCAGAGCTGTCCTTATTTATAATCCATGGAAATCAACATCCCAGGCCTCATCCATCCAGATATTTTGAAATTGGATGTTAATTCAATGAATCATAATTATAATTGTCTGAAAAGTTCAACACTGTTTCACTCATGTGAACACTTTCTATGAGTCTGATTCTCTCATTGCTCATTTGACTCCATTGTAATTCCATCAATTTCAGGAAAATGCATAAGAATTGGTGCAGATCCAGCTCAATAGTCCCATGGGAGTCTAAGCAGTCTTTCCTAAATGTAAAAGCAGAGCTAATGGAGATAAAGTTTACCAGAATGGGTCCTCATTAAATTAAGATCTAATATTATGGATAATTGGACATAATTCACGACAACAACGCGCAGAGCTGTCTTGCTATAGTACTTTTAGCTTTTTAGAGCATGGACATCTGAATATGTCTGTTCTGCAAAAGTCATTGGACACAGCACCATCTTAGCAGTGTAGTAAAAGATGCCGGCAGATGAGGGCTGTGCCGCAGTGAGGTTGCTCACACAGCGGGTGAATCCGAATATCATAATGTGATCATCTATCTCCTTTTTACATCACCTGATGAGCAGTTACTTAATCATGGGGACATTTATAGTGTATCACAAGATCTTTTTAGGAATTTACTGAGATGAATGAGTCTATTTTCCCCTAAAATAGAAATTAGAGGGAGAAATGTGTAAAGCAATTTGTTTAGAACAAAAGATTGGGTTTGCACAGGATGGGCAATGTGTTTGTTTTTAGTGGTGTTTTTAACATGGAAACATTTAATTTCCATACAGTCAAATACTTTTTATTTCTACCTTCTAATGTTGATTTATTTAGTTTCCTCTGCTTAGATTACCCTTATACATATACCCACATACTACCTGTATTTACACACCTACTGTTATCAAATAAAATCTATATCATATGAGAATAACATTAAAGTTTTAGCAGAAACAAACAAACAAAAAAAAAGAGGAAAACATTTTTTTTTCCTCATTATTAAAATATTTTTTCTTTAGGAAAATGAAATGTTTCAACAGTATTAGACTGATATGGAAAGGACAAAATTACTCCCTTTAACATTCCAAGTAAATATTTCCCCAAATTACAATCCATTCCAAAGAAAAGCTTCAATATGTAAAAAAATTGACTTTTTAATGTAAAACTGTTTCAGTGCAGACTTTAAAGATTTTCATAGCTGCAAATATGTTCTGTAAATGGACAATATTTTGGAGATATTTTTCTGAGCATTATGCATATATCAGTCAGGTCTTCAGTGTTGTATTAACAATGACAAATAGTTTCTTTGTGAGTTCAGATGTAAAAGCAGTTAAGTAATGTCTGCAGAGATGTCAGACACCTAACATAACTGGGCTTTAGACCATTACTAGGAGTCCTACAGACTATTGCCCTATGAGTAATAGAGAACAAAGTGACAAATGCACCCTCTACTCTCTAGAACTGTCGAGCGAGCTATCTCACAGTGTGTTTTACAGCTGCATGTCAGTCTGGGCCATTATAGTAAAAGATCATACCACATGCTTCTCTTAGTAGTGACTTGGTTTGCTAGACCAGCTGAAAGTTATCACCATTCCTCTCTAAATAGAAAGAAGTCTAGAGAGCCAAAGTAATATGTCTACATTAAAATAAAATATAGCAAATACGTGCTACCTTTAATGAGTGGCTTTGCAGCAGCACAGACTTCAGACAAGGCTGTTCATGACAATCAAGTCCCCACGGCGTTGGCATCAGTATTTAGATTGATAATTCTTGCCAAAGTCTGTCACAACATCTTTATTGACTTTACTACATGTACTGGAATACCTGAAGGTGTCAGGTATTTCCAGAGTCATAGAACAACATGGTTTGGAATCATGGCTTGGCTTCGCGGATGAAGATTTGGGAAGGGCTTTACCCACGCTTACTGCAAGCTCACTGATGGCTGAAAAGGCCAATGCAGGACAGGCAAGTCCGGTTGCAAAGAGCACAGCGGAAGGTCTCCTTGGGTGGTACAGTCGAGGCATGGTTCTTTCTGCTGTCTTTTCTTCTCGAGACTGATTCTACGTGTGCTCTCAAAGGAGATAGCAGCGTTATGTGTGGTATGTCTCCAAATCTCCCAATTGGAGGCCAGGGTGGACCACTGATGGTGGTCAGTATGGCCAAGGCTGAGGTATTGTTTCAGGGAGTCCTTACATCTCCTCTTTGGGGCTCTTCTCTTGCAGCAGCCGGTGGCGAGTTCACGGTAGAATACAATCTTAGGGAGACGGTGATCCGCCATCCTGGAGACGTGCCCTGCCCAGCGCAGCTGCGTTTTCAGCAACACGGCCTCAATGCTGGTGACCTCTGCCTGTTCAAGGACAGGAACGTTAGTCATGTAGTCAGTCCAGTGGATATTTAGGATTGTCAGGAGGCAGCGCTGATGGAAGCATTCGAGGAGTTGCCGGTGGTGGTGCTAGATGACCCATGATTCAGACCCGTACAGAAGAGCAGACAGCACAATGGCTCTGTAGACACTGATCTTTGTCCTTTTCTTCAGGTGTTTATTGCACCAGACTCTCTTACGGAGGTTTCCGAAAGCTCTGTTTGCCTTTGCTATTCTCTTGTCTATCTCTTTGTCAATCGTGGTGTCTGAGGAGATGATGCTACCCAGAGAGCTGAACTGCTGGACTGACTGCAGCTCTGACTCGCCAATGGTGATGTGGGGATGATGGTGGTCATCTTGTGGTGTGGGTTGGTAGAGAACTACTGTCTTCTTCAAGCTGACTTCCAGCCCAAAAAGCTCAGCTGCCTCTGCAAAGCAGGATGTTAAGCACTGCAGAGCTGCTTCTGTGTGGGCGAGGGCGGCATCATCAGCAAAAAGCAGCTCGCAGACAAGGTGATTTAGGGTCTTGGTGTGGGTGTTCAGTCGCCTTAGGTTGAACAGGCTCCCGTTGGTATGATATCGGATATACCTGAAAGTGTCAGGTATTTCCAGACTCATAGAACAACATGGCTTGGAATAAATCTCAGGTCATTCAACCCCTGTCAATAGCAGGGCTAATTCCAATGTTAGATGAGGTTGCACAGGACTCATACTTCACGTCCTATTTCCAGATACAAAAGCAATGAAGAGTAATGTTGTATCAAAACTGATGCAGCCACTAGCAATAATGTTCGTTGTTCTTTCTAATTGTGTACTTCTCTGTACTCCTTTGGAGATGTGCTTCTCTCATAGTCTGAGAATATTCCTTTCTTACAGCTTTAGAATGTTCCTGGCCTAAGGGGGAAAAAAATAAATGCCATTATGCGGCATTTTTTAGTTATTGCTCCTGGTTTTCTCACTTGCTGAGTATCATTTGCTTGTCACAGTTTCTGAAGTGTTGCTGGTGGTTTTCCTGTCATGTTTAGTTCTCTGAAGGGAGATATTCTCTCTTCTGGAGATATTCGGAGCCTTTTCTATTGTCTCAAGGCATTTAATTTACTATTTATTGAAGAATACTTTGAACAAGATCATGCACGTTACATAGGCAATACTGTTCAAAGTATTTCCCATTCTTACACAACAATTTTTAGTTTTATCATGTGGATGACTTGGATGTATATACATGTGTTTCTTCCCGTAAAATAAAAAGATGTGTGTACCCATTCTTGAAAAGAGAAAGCAAAGGATTGACAGGAAAAGAAAAAAAAAAGAAAAAAGAAAAGAAAATCCCTACCAAGCATTCTTTTTTCCTATGTGCCTCAAACAGAACAACCCTCCCTTCTATTTCTTAAACTTGAACAGTATCATTAAAGCAAGCCCTGAGCTACAGTTTGGCAATAGTTAACATTGAAAAGTCAATTGCAAAGTTCAGGAAAAGAGGATGTGCGCTTTTTAACACCCCCCAAAATGTCCTTGAATTCCGTTTTTTGCTACCTGGTCAACTATGATAAAGTACACCCACACAAAAAAAATACCTTTACCTGAGGAAATAACACAGACTAAGCATTTTCTTCTGAATAAAATCTTGTTATAGGTTTATACACTGCCTGTTAGAGACAAACCCGCATAGAACGTAATTGTTTTTATTTCTGAACTGGGTCTGTGACCTCATCCAGTCGACTGCCTCATCTTGGCTCCAGAAGTACTCTAGTCTTGATGTCTTGCATGGTTAAGTTCTGAAGGCTGGGAATCTCACTAGCCAAGATGTAAGTTCATGAGAATGTGGTAGGCTGAGGTGAGCCTTCTGAAGTCTCTGTGCCACGTTCTGCAGACTTTGAGTTTGTGTACACATAAATTTAGGGATTACGGTTCCTGTTTGCCCTACAGACATGTATGACCCTTGACAAAATACCTCTCTCTGTACATCAAACCTTATCTCCCAAAAGACAGGAATCAATTCCTATCTTCTTTCACCTCTTTGGGGCAGAGCCTTATTCTTTTTACATGTATAACACGTTGTTAAACAAGACCTCAATCTTGGTGAACCTCTAGGAGCTACTATCTTATCTCTGCTAATGATACCATGATACAATTCTTAACACATGTTTTGAGAGCAGTTTTGCAGATATTTAAAGAGAAACACTTTATGGCAGGGACTTGAAGAAAATAAGCAGCATTAGACAAGGGATTTTCCCATTAAATACACCAGGGTAAGTAAACAGATTGAATGGAGGTGTTTGTAGCACATACACTCAGTGCTCTGGGCTGATACTTTTCCGGGGCTAAATTCTACGCTCACTGCAGCCCAGACAAATTTCTGGATTTGTATCTTAATTAAATCTTTCTAATGATTCAGAGCAATTTTTTAACTCCTGCTTTGCATTTATTCTCTTGCTAACACGTACTGTATATATGCCTTCAGATCCCAGAATCACATTATGGATAAAGAATGGTTTGGAACTTTAGAACTCAATTTAACTATGATTTAAAGAAATTATTTATTTATTTCTAAATAAAACACATTGGCTGATACTTTACTGTAAATAACCTAGCCATTCTATTCAGAAACTCTACTGAAAATACAACAATCTTGATAACAAAGCTTATTTAGTAAGTTACAATAAAATACTGAGTGGTTTTTACTATTGCTAATGTAACTCCATCTATCTGCGTGGTAATTCTCAACTAAGTTCTATTGCCCATTTGTAAGTTGATACAGTTAAATAGTACAAACAGATGTTAAATTAGTTTAGAAAAACACCTAGGAACAACTGTAGCAGCAGATTGCTTGTAAGTAATAGGCAAGATTATAAAATTCAGATTACAACAAAATGCAATAGTTTCATGCTTTTGCACAAATTAAAAAATATATATACCATGGACAAGGTGCAAAATGGATCAAATTAAGATAATGCCAAAATAAATGGACTCAATATTATGCTAATATTAAAGAACTTTACTAGCATTGTGATCCTGCTGTGGAATTTTAATGTGCCTTCTATCTCTGCTGGTGATGTTGCCTGCAAAGTACTAGTCTGAAGGTCTTACTAATATTCTCTAGATATGAAAATATTTGCTGCGTATTCAAACACAAATCTATGCAATGGAAAGATGACATATGTATTGTCACAAGTATAGGCATAAAACCTGGATTCTCTTTATTTGTGTAAAAAATTTCCAAATAAAAGATTATTTTATTCATTAAAGCTGAGGAATTATATTGTAAAAGAAACATTAACATAACACTAACTATGACAGCACAAATGTCAGTTCTGTAATGAGGCAGAATTTGCTGCTTCTTTGCTAATCTGTAGACATGTTTCTACAATAAAATAAAATAAAATAAAATAA
>NW_010393424.1:0-16387 GCF_000710305.1 Buceros rhinoceros silvestris | reverse complement strand
TCCTCCATGTTGAACCCAGGACACTGATGAAGGGTCTAGAGAACAAGTCTTCTAAGGAGTGGTTGAGGGAACTGGGGTTGTTTGGTCTGGAGAAAAGGAGTCTCAGGGGAGACATATCACTCCTTACAACTACCTAGAGGAAGTTGTAGCGAGGTGGGGATCAGTCTCTTCCCCCAAGAAACAAGCGATAGGATGAGAGGAAATGGCCTCAAGTTGTGCCAGGGGAGATTTAGGTTTCTTTACTGAAAGGGTTGTGAAGCATTGGAACAGTCTGTCCAGGGCAGTGGTGGAGTCCCCATCTCCAGAGGTATTTAAAATATGTGTAGATGTGGTGCTTTAGGGACAGGGTTTAGTGGTGACCTGGTGGTGCTTAGAGAATGGTTGGATTCCAGGATCTTAAAGGTCTCTTCCAACCAAAATTATTTTGTGCTTCTATGATTCCGTAATTCTGAAGACGTTAGAATCAAAAGTGCTAGAGAAAAAGCAATTTTTTTTTTTTTTTTACATTTTACAAGTTTTTGTTTTCTTTGATTCTGTGGCTGATGCTCGATTCCAGGTATTGATCTGCTGGCTCTTCCTGTTTTTTCCTCATCGTTCTCTGCAACTGGAAGGATAGAGGTGAACACTACTTATGATCCTGTGTCCCAGGGCCCTGAAGTTTCTCTTGATTGCCCTCAGACTTCTTGTTGCAACTTCATTGCTGCTTATCTGAAAAATAAGTAATAATTTGAGGGCTGTACCAGTGTAGGAAGTTTTCTTTTTACATCTTTAACTCGAGTCCCAGGGAGGCAGCAGTCTCCTCTAAGAAGTGAGTCCCATCTGCATATTGGGCCTTGTGTTCCCTTCAGAAAAGTGTGTCCCATGACAACGACTCATCTTATTCGTTATGGAAGTGGTTTTGATGCAGGGCATAGGCTTACTTAATATTGGCAATGCATAAAATCTAGATAAACCATTGTCCTCATCATTGGACTGTTCAGTCATTGTTCAGTTCTGCTCACAGACCCTTGTACTTATTGTGATGTATGTAAGATAACTCACAGACAACAAGTTGACTTACACTATCTAGAGCTCCGCTGTGTTTTGTTAATGAATAATTCATTACAGATGCAGCAATTGTAGTTGTATAGATTATAATAAGTATTTTTTCAATGTAAGGGACTATTTATATCCATTGGACACTAGTTATAGAATTAGTTTGATTTAGTGTTTGACGTATTTTGTATGAGTTCTAACACTATAGTCTGAATTACATTAGTGGTAAGTCTGGTCCTTTAATTGAACCATATCACCTCACAGGAGCCTCAGTAACTGTGTCAACTGAATTACATGACGCAATCTGGGAATTAAGGCAGAGTAATTACCTTGAACGCTGGTAGCAGGCATCCCAAAATACAGATTAATGTTGTCATTTTCTACTTTGTTTCCAAAACTGTTTAACATATCATCAGTCATATGTAATTAAATCTGCTAATTTGTGAAGGATACTTTGAAAGTAATTAAAATTTTTTAAAGGTGGTTTTAAGATGTAAATTGTTTAATTTTAATTTCACATCTAGCTGCCTTTTAATGAAACACTTCTACTTGGGGTTGCATATTAGATCCAAGATACTTTCTGGTGAAACAGAATATCTGTGTCATTATGGAAAAGAGCTTTAGTGATTGCGTATCCACCAGTGGTCTGGTTGATCTCTATTCACACAACTCTCCCAGCTTCTCATTACTAGTTTTTTTAAATATCAGAAAAATGAACTGTCAGTGAATGACAATTCAAAACAAACACACAAAAAAGGAATACTATAGAGTTATTCCTCTGTTATCTTAGAACAGAAGTATCCTTGTGGGATATTCGTTGTGATTCTTAGATATTTACATATGGGAGGGAGCCAGATGCCAAGATCTACCTGCTCCAGAACAGTCAGAACAGGAGATTTAGTATAAACAGTGCTAGAACTTTGTCATCAAAACCACTCAAAAGTACAAAGTCCATTTGCCAACAATATTTTTCAAAAGAAAATGAGAATATTTCCTGTCCTAATTTGCAAGCTCCCTAAAAACATGTTCTAGTATCAAAAGTGGGTAATGGAAAATCTAAGCATGTTTAAGGAATATTCACTGAATATTTGAGAGACATCCTGTTGGGAAATTTCTGATACAGGGTCCTCCTCTCCCCGATGTTCCCACCTCTTCTCATTCTTATATTTATTGTTATGAGTTACAAATATAACGAAATTTACAATGACAAAGTAAATATTTGAAAGATAATTACACAGCATTCCGTATTATGCACGTTTGAATCTTCTGCTTCAATTATCACACTAATGTTAGTGAAATACTATGCAAAAACATGCAAATTTTCTATATTGTTTACTGAGCAGAAAAGGGGCTTATCTACATGGAATCTCTCAAGTATATTTGATCTGCAGATTTATGTCTTTCCAACTCTTCTGCTAGTTCCCTTCAGTCATTTTCTCATAATAATTCTTCAAATTCTTAGTCTTCCATTCAGTACCTACTTGCCTCTTGGGAGTTAGCTTTTCTGTTTTGAAAGACTGCACTTTAACCTTGGAAATTCAGTAATTCAGAGCTTTGTCATTTACAATACCAAAACAATTTAAACGCAGAGTTTCTCAAAATAAATCTCTCGATTATTAAGTTGTCATATACTGTCAAAATGTCTGTATTTGGTCTATGTGACAAAGTAAGGGGAGGCTTCAGGTGTGGCTTCTGTGAGAAATGATCAGGAGCTGCCCTCATGTTGGACAGAATCAGTTTCTGCTGGCTCCAAAATGGACCCACTGCTGCCCAAAGCTGAGCTCATCAGTGATGCTGGTGGTGCCTCTGTGATAACATATTTAAGAAAAAGTAAAAATGCTGTGCAACAGCTGTGAAAGAGGCGTGAAAAAAATATGAGATAAACAGCCATGCAGACTCCAAGATCAGTGAAGAAGGATGGGAAGGAGGTGCTCCAGGTGCTGGAGCAGAGATTCCCCTGCAGCCTATGTCGATCATAGTGAAGCACGGGAAAAGTGTGATGAGGGAGAAGGAGCAGCAGAGAGGAGCTGTTATGGACAGACCACAACCTCCATTCCCCATCGTCCTGCACTGCTTGCTGGGGAGGGAGAAGATAGAAGAGACAGGAACAGATGAGTGAAGTTGTGTCTGGAATGAAGGGAGGTGAGGGGAGAAGATGTTTTGCCTCTTTTTCATTATGCTACTTTATTTTTATTTGGCAATAAATTAAATTAATATTCCCCAGTCAAGTCTAGTTTTGCCCATAATGGTAATTGCTGAGTGACCTCCTTGTCTTTATGTCAACCCACAAGCTTTTAAATCTTATTTTCTTCTCCTGTTGTGACTCAGTTCTCTCACCCATCCCACTGGGAGTGAGTTAGCTACCTAACTACAGACAGGGAGTGAGAAAGCTTGGTGGACATCTGTCAGCGAGGGAACATCACAACATATCAGAACAAAGGTCAGATGTTGCTTTCAGTTGATACTTTTAAATATTACTGAGTAACTGAACTCAGACCATGATTAAAGTCTTGGGAAATTTCAGAACGTAAATTCCAGACGGCAAATTCGAAATGCAAACCTGAATTTGCAGCTATTTGATATTTGACTGACATCCTGTTAAGTCACCAGTTTCTTTGACCTAAGAAAATATGTATTTGTGGAATGCTATATTTTATCTAATCATTTTGGATGTGTTTTTTTGGTGATTGGTTGTCAAGTGTTGTTGGTGATTGGTTGTCGAATGTTTCGGTTTATATTTTTCAGTCACATAGTGCAATTCTATTTTTAAGAATAACCTCAAATTTCTTAGGCCTTCCTGAATCATTCCTTGAAAATATGGTGTTTAACCTTAAAGCAGCTTACAAAGAGAAAAAAAACAAAGGATGAAAAATCTGTTGATACAATAAAGAAAGAAAATACATAATTTCAGTCAGATGATGGCTGGCATCATTAGTGTTTAAAATTCACATTTGAATGATGATAGTCTGAGGTCTGATACATATTTCTAATGGTCATTGTTAGACCTCTACTTCTGGATGAAATGTCAGTTTCTATTTGTTAATAACTGTGCAATTGCTATCAAGACCAAGAATTCTGAACATTACTGAAAATGGTAAAATATTTCACAAAATTAGGAAAAACCACAAAAGAAATTAAACAATCATTCTATTTTTTTTCTGGAAAAATGTATGCTGCTTTTAAAATATGAACCTACTAAATTTATTTCTACTTTTATATAACTGTGAATTTTTCAACCTTGATATTCAATATTGTGGCCCATGCTCTATCATCTGTTTGCTTCTTTGTACTGACAAGTCATGCACATAATACTTTATTTTTGACATTACAAACACTGCAAGTAACAGATTGGGTGATCATAAACAAAGAATTATGACCCCTTAATGTCATCAAGCAGCAGGAGGAAAAATTCTGTGAAGAAGAAAGCTTCTCAAATATGAGGTCTGTAACAATTGACAAATTATGAGACTGAAATAACCATAAAATTAAGAAGTAAATTAAGTAATATTCATAATACACTTTTAAAGGATGACTAATCTTCTTTTTAGAAATAATTTAAATCAGACATTTCAAATAATTTAGTCCCTTCTCCTTTGGATCTCTCACAAATTGCAAAGAACTTTCCTCCAGAAATACAACTGAAGCAGAGGCTTGCTTCATGTAAATGAAAAATGCAATTGTTCTGTTGCCCCAGCTGACACACAGATGTCACATTTATCTGTCACAAAAACATATAAACACAATGTTGAAAAAAAAGTCATAGTATAATTTTTATTTCCTCCACCTTATACTATTGTTTCCTCAAAAATTATAGGTTCATAAAAGGAAAGAGAAAAACAATAGGAAGCCAAAGATGAAGAAGTAGCAATCTAGTTGCAGTTACATCAGGTAAATCATGCAAGGTGTGTCTGTTGATATGCAAGCATTCAACAGATTTCTTTCATTACTGTTTTAAAAAAAAATAAAAATCAGATATAAATGAAGTAAGTGCTGGTGTTACTGCCTTCAAGAAGGAGTGGAAATTGTCAAAGGGCTAGTAAAATATAAGGGAGAGGGACAACCATATTATCATGGTTCAACCACACCTGACATCTGCTGGGAAAGTAGCATGGCGAGCTGCAGGCAATCCAGAAGCCTCCTGGAATGAATGGAGGATAACTTCTTAAGTCAGGTAATTGACAGCCCTACCAGCAGGGATGTGATACTGGACCTGATGCTCTGTATCGAGTAGTCGTAGCACTACTTGTCTGCTAAAACTAAGCATATGAAGAGCAAGTTCTTAGCTTCATAAGCATAATATGTTCTGTTTTGGTCATCTAAATATCCGAAACCTGAAAATATTAAATGTATAAAATCTTTCCAAGTATATTGTATTTATACTAAATTCGCTATCCCGTGGAAGAATCAGCAAGTGTTCATCTTCCCTTTTTATGCAGAGAAAAATACGATACAATGAAATTATAACAGCTAGGCATTGAGAGAAGTTTCAAGCACCCTGTCCTGCTCAGCTGTTGTATATTGTAAACATTTTCTTTTAAGTGTACAAGCATAGTTAGATTATCAAAGAAATTCCCTGAATAAGATTTAAAAAAAGGAAGATGCCAACAATTCCTCCACTTCTGGTAGCACTGCCACTACGTACTGCCTTAATAAATCATATATTTCCTGAAACTTATACAGAATACCTCTTAAGCCTCCAGGAACTGTCAAGTGACTAGAAAGCTTATTAAATGCCATTTCCCTCATTTAATTTTTTCTGTGATAGCATTGTCCCGGTTTAAGATAAACAGGGTTGGTTTGTTTGTGATGGACTCATCAAACAGCCAGTGGTGTACTCCTCCCACGTACCTCTGCGCATCTCACTGGCTGTGGAGCTTTTGGTAGGCTCGGTGTTTCTTTGAGAATGCAGTGCAGATGGAAATCACACCTTTTCTGCCTGCTGCCCAACCTGCTGCAACCCCCCTTTTTCACCCATGCTCAGAGCTGCTGCTCTTTCACTGCCGTGATCCTCACCGTCGCCGCGGCCACTGTCCCAAATGCTGCTACTGCTGCCGCTGACCTTGTTTTACTCCATGGCCCAGCTGTTGCTTCAGAAGAGACTTCCTGCCATTTCTTCCCCAGCCCCACCCTGCGCATGGACCGCCGCTGCCTCGGTCAGTCCCGGCCTGGCTGCATCACGTGTTGCCGCCATTGAACCGACTGGTAGGGTTTTTTGCTATCACTGCTGTTTTCTTTTACCGCGGTTTAGCCCTTGCTGCACCAGTTTTTTAAACCTATATAAACTTGTTAATTTCTTCTTTGTTGCTCTGTATGTAACGTCTTTGTATTGTTATTAAAACTGTTTTAGTTCCCCAAACTTAACAGAGGTCTCACCAACATTTTCTTTCTTATCTCTTTTCTTACCCCTTTCTCTTGGAATGGGAGGGGGGCTAATTAGAGAGAGAAAGTTTGTCCTGTGATTTGCCAGCCTCAGCCAACCGGTGACAGTCATGAGAAGCTGTTGGTATCATCAGTGAAATTCAGTAGCATTGTCATTATACACAACAGTAATATCCTGTGTGCATGTGCCTTGTTCTTTTAGAAGACCCCTCCACAGCTGGAGTGTGTTGCTTCATAGCAAGAGTGTCTATATTTGTGTATGCGCTAAAAAAAACCCCAAAACCCAGTAAATCCTGGGTCTGAGTCCACTGGCCCCTGTTATGTCATAAGATCCATTTGGGTTTAAAATACTTTGGTGATTTATAATGTAACTACATGAATACCTTCTCTAATGAAAATACAGGTTGTAAGAAATTGCCTCCTTCCTTGCTCCCTGCCTGCTTTCCTCAGGTTTCTGTTCACTGCTACCTCCATTGTGGGGCACAGCTTTCTGGGGGACAACATTGCAACTGAAATACTAAAATGAAGAACCAAATATTTCTCTCTCGGGAGGGGGGACGTCTAATTTTAAATTCATGGTCATTATTGTTTTAAAACAAATCATTATGAAGATCCAGGTTACAATTTAAACTTGTGATACATAGTGAAAGCATAAGAAATTCCTAGAATGGCTTTGTTACTAGATGGAAACTACGCTGTCTTTTTGCATGTACAACTCAGTAAGGGGGGATAGGAGCAGCAAATCACATCCACTTTGAATATACAATATATTCCATTTGTTTTGTACTGTCCTAAAGAGATCACACCCCGATAGTGTGCTGCCCGTCTGGCACACGTAAGGGGAATACGTGTTTTTAGTACACATTAGGGTGTGAAGCTGTCCCAGCAATAGTCAGACTTCACTGTAGAATTATATTCAGGTGAATTAGCACTTGAAAACAAAATATTAATAGAGTTTAGTTATATAGCTGTTACAAAGAAGAACATTCCCTTTGGCACCAATTCCTGAAGAAACTGCAGTCAGGCAAGTTCCTGTTGCTATTAGGAAAATTCTGCCTTGTCATGAGCATATATTTGCAATGAGTCGTTGATGGACTGGAGCTTTCACTTGTGGCAAGTGGAAAATATGTTATGGATAATTTTTACTCTATTTTTTTATTGCAAAGCTACATAACTGCTTACATTTGAAAGTGCTCTCAATGAGTATTTGACAGCTTTAAAATGTAATGGCGATGACTCCTAGCTAGCAAGCTAGATAGATGCTAATGCAAAGTGTGTCATTACAATTTAGGTATGACCTACTGCCTAACGCATTCAAATAATTTGAAAGAGTGGTATAAGCATGATATACAAATCATACTATGCTCTAACAAGTTTGAAATAGAGCACTCTGTTTTCTCAACCATATTAGGGCAAAGCATAGTTCGGCAAGCCATCTTGCTGACCTTTCTCTTCTTTTGTGGATCAGGCATATGAATTCGTTTAGCTTGTAGAATTAAGCGCACAATCAACACATACACACTTCTATTTAGCAGTGAATATTGAGCAATAAAAAAATTTGTGAAATTAACCATTGAACATCTTTAGACAAAAGTTATTAATTAGTACCATCACATTTTTCTCATACTTTATACTTCCAGAAATGAGAGTGAACTCTGTGTCCAGTCATCAAATGATATTTAATGATACTGGAGCACCATACAACATCATCCGGTCCATATCACACCTAGAAAATGTATTGACCTGTTCAAATCCAGAAAATATCTAAAAACCCCCACTGTTTGCAATCTAGTGAAATACATACAGTAATATCAACATAAAACAGCAGGATCAGAACAGTATAGTGAATCTCACTCATACACTGCTATGTAAATTGCAGTTCGTGCTGTGTAACACCCTCTATAAATCTCTAAATTAAAAAAAAAAAACTGGAGAAAATACGCCTTCTCACTACCTTTTTTAAAAATATAAAGTTCTGTTTGACTTTTCATGTCCCTCTTCATGTAACATTGAAACAAGGCAAGTTAATTTACAGTATCTTTGCTGACTACTTTTAAAGACCATTTAGCACACTTCCTCATTGCCCTTTACATTAACATCTTGTGACTGCCCTTTTACTGACATCCACACAGTTACCTACTGATTAATAAAAGTCTCCCAAAACAATTGTTGAATATCTGATTAAAGGAATGATTCAAACGTCTATATTGATCTGAAACTCTCTTCAGGAAAGAATATGTGGACAAAAGCAAAACCCTAGCTTTAATTGGAAACGGATCCTTTATTAATAACATGTTATGATGTATTTTCCTTTAATTGCCTAGTAACTGAGAAAAAAAAGTAGAAAACATTGTTGAATTTCTATTACAAATGTTTATATTTGTTTTTATCATGCAGGATCTACAACTGAAATAAGAGTAGTCATGAGAAATTCACAAAATTTTAACATGCTCAAAAAAAGTTCATGCCACATTGATGCATTGAGCACACAAATATTCGTAAATGCAATCATTTATTAAGTGTGTCTAGAAATTAGCTTCATATTGATTACACCTAGTTATCTGTTGTGCCTGTGACAACATGAAAATGGGCACAAGCTTACTTCATTGATTTACTGTCCAATAAATAATCACCATTCATTATTTATTGATCATGAACTTCCATAATCATTTCACTTCCTGCCTCTTTATGCTACCAGTCTCAGTTGTAAAGCTAGAACAATCTGCTTGATCAAATTTTAAAATCGCTTATGCACACAGGAGAAATGGCATTCAGCAGAGCCCTTTAAATTCACGTGGCAATCATAGAACACTTTGGGTTGGAAGGGACCTTCAAAGGTCATCTAGTCCAACCATCCCTGCAGCGAGCAGGGACATCTTCAGCTAGATCAGGTTGCCCAGAGACCCATCCAAACTGACCTTGAATGTTTCCAGGGTTGGGACATCAACCCCCTCTCTGGGCAACCTGTGCCAGTGTTTCAACACCTCATTGTCAAAAATTTCTTCCTTTTATCTAGCCTACATCTCCCCTCTTTTAGGTTCAAACCACTACCTATGGTCCTGTTTCAACAGGCCATTTTGAAACAACTATTCCTGTCTTTCTTACAGGCCCCCTTTAAGTACTGAAAGACCTCAGTAAGGTCTGCCTGGAGCCTTCTCATATCCAGGCCGAAAAGCCTCAACTCTCTCAGCCTATCCTCATAGCAGAGGTGTTCCATTCCTCTAATAATTTTTGTGGTCCTCCTCTGGATGCACTCCAACAGGCTCACGTCCTTCTTATGCTGAGGACTCCAGAGTTGGACACAGAACTCCAGGCGAGGTCTCAACAGAGCAAAGAGGGGCAGAATCACCTTCCTTGACCTGCTGGCCACGCTTCTTTTGAAGCAGCCCACGATATGGTTGGCTTTCTAGGCTGCAGCTGTACATTGTTGCCTCATGTTCAGACTTTCATTCACCAGTACCTCCAAGTCCTTCTCCAGAGGGCTGCTCTACATCTTATCATTCCCCAACCTGTATTGATACCAGGGACTGAGTACTGAGGAACACTACTTGTCACAGATCTCCATCTGGACATCAACAATTGACCACTACCCTCTGGGTGCGACCATCCAACCAATTCATTATCCACTGAATAGTCCACCCATCAAATCCATATCTCTCCAATTTAGAGAGAAGGATCTTGTGGAGGACCATGTCAAAGACGTTACAGAAGGATCTGTTCCACGTTCTTCAATGAAACAGAGATGAACCTGACAGGTTGGTGGTTCACAGGGTCCTCCTTTCTACCTTTTTGAAAAACAGGTGCAAAGTTTCCCTTTCTCCAGTCATCAGGGACTTCAGCTGACTGCCAGGACTTTTCAAATCTCTTGGAGAGTGGCTTGGCAAGTACCTCAGCCAGTTCTTTCAGGAGTCTGGGATGCATCTCATCAGATCTCACAGTCTTGTTATTCAGGTTCCTCAGGAGGTCATGATTTTCTCTTATAGTGGGAGGGACTTTGCTCCCACGGGCAAAGGTCCATTAAATTGGGAGGTGTGGAAAGAGAGGATGTTGATGAAGACTGAGGCAAAAATGTTGTTGAGTACCTCAGCCATGTCATGACCTGAATGAAGTCAATCTCCACTGAGTGCTGCTGTGCTGCACACGTTAGAATTCCAGTATGAACTGGAGTCAAAGACAACCAAGTGGGATGCCATGATTGATATTGCATCCTCTCCATTCCTACAGCACCAGAGTAGAGGCCACAGTTTGCTTTCATCTGGAGAGGTGTCAAGTACACCTGGAATTGTTTGTCCCAGGGGTGGCAACACAGTTCCACCATTTGACATGAACTGATTCAGTTTGCACTAGAAAAGGGTGGATCTCCCAAACATTTGCAATACATTGATGACATCATCATATGGGCTGATACAGTAGAAGCAGTTTTTCGGAAAGGGGAGAAAATCAAATCCTTCTCAAGGTCATAAAGTGAAGTTAAGGGACCTGCACAGGAGATCCAATTTTTGGGAATAAAATGGCAAGATGGGGATTGCCAGATCCTGATGGATGTCATCAACAGGATATTAGCTATGAAACCACACACTAATAAAATAGAAACACAAGTTTTCTTAGGTGTTGTGGGTTTCTGGAGGATGTATAACTCAGACTACAGTCTGATTGTAAGTCCTCTCTATCAAGTGACCTGAGAGAAGAACGATTTTAAATGGGGTCCTGAGCAGTGACAAGCCTGTGAACAAACCAAGCAAGAGATAATTCAGACAGTAGCCCTTGGGCCAGTCCAGGCAGGACAAGATGTCAAAAATGTGCTCTACTCAGCCCCTGGGAAGAACAGCCCTACCTTGGACCTGGTGATGCTTGGAGAATGGTTGGACTCTATGATCTTAAAGGTGTCTTCCAAAAAAAATTATTTTGTGATTCTGTGATTCTGTGTTTAGTTGCCAGCTGGGTTCAAACCATGACAATAACCACGAAGTCCACAGTGAAGTTTAGGTTTCTTTTTGACAGGGATTTGATAACACATTCTCTCTCACAAATATATGGCAACTGACAGTTATATGGATGTGCAAGGCATGGAGTATATGCAGACCCTGTTCTATACTGGAATTTTTTAAGAATCACTTGGCCGAGGTACATTATATAGAGTCAGTATATCTGTAAATCAACAACTAAAGATATGACTGTGGATAGGTATTTTGTGCCTTATAGCCAAAGAAAGACTAGTTCTTATGAACAGAAATTTTATTTTTCAGTGTTGTGAGACAGAGCTATATCTTTAATATATATGCTGGAGAGCCAATCATATTCTTCCAGCCATGAGGTACACCTTTAGTACTTCAGCATGCACTCTGCTCAAGTTGCTATATGACTGGGTCACCTCAAAGAGGCAACAAATTGACCACTCAAAACCGGAGCAAAAGAGCAAGTATGATGAAGTGATTAGAGGGCTAGGGTCCTGGAATTTAGTGAGTAAACTCGACAACATAGATGAACTCAAGAGTGTTTATTCTCATTTTCTTTGCAAGTGTCACTTTCGCACAAATATCTGATTTGCTTGATGCATATCAATGCTATACATAATTTGAAAAAGAAACAACTTTTAAAAAGTTTTTTCTTCCCACCCCCACCCCCCTCCACTTGGCTGTGATATACAAAATAAATTTCACACTTTAGAGGAGATAATTTTCAAAAGGATTAAATAATTTACCTGTCTAGAAAGAAAAATAATTCAAATTCTATTGTATTTACTGTGAATTGCTTTGAACATTACTGCCTCCGTAAGTACTGAGCACAGTTGTAAACTGTCCTAAAAAGAAGATTTTCCCTTAGGGCAAATCTGAGACGACGGTATCTTTGTGTCTTTTGGGTGCTAGTCTGGATCACATTTTTCCTAGTTCTCAAAACTTACGAAAGCTGTAGTGTTGTCATTTATCAACACCATACTGTAGATAAATTCAGACACATTGCCTGCATTTGTTATCTTAATTCTGAACTCAATTGCACAAATAAAAAGTGAAAAGAGAAACAATCTGAACAGTAGTGAATAGATTTTTTTTTATCTCCCAGAGAATAGATTATTATTTTTTTTTTTTATCTCCCAGGGATTTTTTTAGGTTTTTGTGGTTATAACACACATATTGAAAAAAAAAAAAAGCCTGATTAAATCTCAAAGAAAAAGCAGCACATGAATTAAAACTGTTCACTGAAATTTGCTTTGAGTAATCACCCTACAGTTCAGTAACAACTAGTGATTCCCATAGCAACCCCTACTTTCATATGGCACCAAAATCTACTCTCATACCTTAAGGACAAAATCTTAGCAGACTGAAAAACAACGTTTGAAAATAACACTTTTGTAATTCTGAATTTTGTCCTAGGGACAGTCTGGAAAAAACAAATGACCTTGCAAAGGAAAAGAGATATTTTTGTACGGCATTTTTCATAACTTTCCCCATAGACTTTGGTTAAGAGAATAATCTCAACACAGCTTCCTGCATTTTTATATTGCACCTCTTCAAGTGATGATAAATTCTAACAGTCATGGCGAAAAGCACGACACTTACTATAACGTAGAGGAATGTATGTTAAAATGTTAAATCTGTCCTAGCCATGGGCTAAATCATGACATCCATTTTAAGCAAAGTTCCTCATTGGAATAATAAAGAAAAAACCAAAATTTACATAAAACATGATAATATGGAGAGTCTATATTTGTTCAAGGGTATTTGTATCCTTGGTATATACTTGCAGTGTGGCAAGTTCAGTAACCTATCAAGTCTTCTTGACAGAACTGTAATGGCAAAAAAGGAAATTTTAAGATGACATCATATGTCATCACAGAATCCTACAATTTGAGTTGCAAGGGACCTCAGAAGTTCGGTAGTCAATTCTCCAGCCCAAAGCAAGGTCTGTGCTGGGATCATATCATGTAAGGTAGTCTCTGAGTAGTATGAGGCTGGAGTAGTACTTTTTGCAGAACTGTGTATCTTGTATTCCCTCAAGATTAAGCCAAAGAAAACTAGCCAAGAGCATCTACATCTGCTTGATAGCCTGCTGCCAAACAAACTAAAGGCGGTCAGAGGCAGCCAGCACAAAGCATCTCTAATCTAGCAGCAGCTGATTATATCCTAGTTTTTCTATTATTTCTATTACCGTTTTAAGAATTTATGCAAATGAATTACTTTCCTCAGGCCTTTCAGCTATTTGATGTCAGTTAAACAGATTACACTCAGTATTATATACATACATACATATACACGTGTATACACATGTATGCATATGATTGTCCCTCTCATGTAACTCTTAAAAGTAACTTACTTCAACCATGTGTAAAAAATCATGTAATTCACAACTTTTAGCCCTTCTGCAGGCTCTTAAACACTGTAATATCAACTATATATTTTGATCACTTCTTGCTTTTCAGAAC
This sequence comes from Buceros rhinoceros silvestris, assembly GCF_000710305.1. Lineage (NCBI taxonomy): Eukaryota > Metazoa > Chordata > Aves > Bucerotiformes > Bucerotidae > Buceros > Buceros rhinoceros. The sequence continues at coordinate 2,553 of NW_010393424.1, read as the reverse complement.
TTGAGATAAATTTATACAAAAGAACAAAAGCCAAATGGACCCAAACTGTAAAAAAATTATACATACCCACATAGCAAAGCTCTAGAATACAAATTAGTTGATCAAAAAGACATGATAGTCTATAGTATAAATTGTGTATGTTGTTGAGCTCATTGGATTGATATATTATTCAGTGGCCTTTCCTTTACAAACTACATTCGGAGTATTGACTGTAACTTTTGAAATGACAGGTTTTCATCTGAATGTCAAGAACACATTGGTTTAAAAAAACAGCTATTGCACCACTTTTTAGTCTCAGTGCAGGGTACAAGTCATTGGAGATTTATGTTTTTAAATTTCTTTTAAATTGGGTTTCTTTCCTTGGCTTCTTTGCTGTAGCCTCTGGACTCAGTGAAGAAATGAGACCTTGAAACCTGTGTGCCCATACATTTACAAGAAGAAGAACTCTCAAACACTGTACACAGTCTTGCTTTGAAACATATCTCTAAGGGTACTCCATGTACATAACTGGTGATATGTAATACATACAGGCTTTAAAATCTAAACCAAGATGCTTTTTAGCTAGGAAATAGAATGAACTCACAGTCATAAAGAAATAAACCCTGAGTTTTTTGTCTTCATCATTTTTACCATCAGCCTGAAATATGCTCTATCCTGAGGTCATATTCCTCTGGTACATCCAGAACTCTAAGCTTGCTTCCTAAAGCTTTCCATCTCTGCTTTCGCTTGTAGAGCCAAGCTGGATTCACTTCCTACAGTGAATCTTATGGCTGAACTGGTCCTCCTTTCTATAAACACATGTCATTTTACTTCCACACTTCATTGCAAATCAGCACATTTCCTATCAGTGCTTTGTTCCATAGCCTTCCAAATTTAAGGCGTGTTCATGGAGAGCTGATGAACAAAATCATTCTTCTAGGATCGAGTGATTCTATCTTTGTTTTCTGACTCTGTATAGGTTTAGAATTAAGGAACAAATACTAGGTCTCAAAGATCAGTTCTATACACTTTGACATTTTTCCAGAATATCAGAGTTCCTGTCATCACCTAGATGAGGGATCCTAGGTGAGGGATGCTATCATCACCAACATCAACAAGAATTCAGAAGTGGTATGTAGACTGATACTACAAAACCAGCATAGCCTGCTTCCACTCCACAATTATTTGTGCAAGGAACGATCACAGACATTTGGAAAATTCCTACTTTTTTTTTCCATCTTTTTTTCACTATGTGGAAATGATAGGATACAGAGCTGAATTTAGAAGAGTTCTAGTAGTTTTCTAGCATCAAAGGAAAAATAGCACAGTATATGATTATAGAGAAGAAAAATACCAGAAAACGCACCTGGGGAAGTGTCCAGAATTACAGAACTCCAACAATAACAGTATAGCACAGAATTCCCTACTGCTGGGACAACCATTTCTGTTCAAATAAAGGACTTAATCAAAGTTAGTGTTACATCCGCTGGCTCTTTTCAATGGATCATTTTCAAAGATAAGAGCCTAGGGGTAAATAAACTGTGAGCATTTTTTCAGGTAAGCGTAAAAGCTGTAGCTGTGGTTGTTTGACAGAAAAAAAAAAAGATGACAGCAGCAGTTATTGTTACAGAAACTTCAATGTCCAGGAGACTTCACTTCTCCTAGGGAACATCTGCCTTAAATAAGAGTCACCATTCCTTAAAAGAAAGGTGAAAATTCTGTGATAATTCTTTTTTTTTTTTTAATACGAAGTGTTTAAATGTCCCATGAAAAAAGGAATCGTGTTGCTAATAGACTAACAGATATTTAGAAAGGATAATATTTCCTAAGAGAAGACTTTGGATAGGACTCAATAAATCAGGGTTTGGGGGAGTTGCCAGTGTAGTACAAGATACCAGTTTTGTAGAGCTCTGAACAAGTCAGTGAGCTAGACCTAAGAAGAGTTCTAACCCAAATGTTCCAGTCAAAAAGAAGCACATTCTGTTCTTGTAAGAATTGAATAAACACTTCAGTTGAACTCACACTCTGATAAATAAAACAGTTGAGAGCATATTACATTTCCTTTTTCAGGGTATAACTGAAAGTACGCGATTAAGAGAAAATTAATATTTTAACTTTAAATATCTAACATCAACTTAATATCCAGTACCAGAAACTACCTCTATTTGAATCTGTATATTCCCTGTAAGACTATTCAGAACAAGCCGACAAAAATTACATATTTTGTGGGGTATTTACAAATAGATTTTCTGCCCATAAATGCCTTCCATTACAGTGCCATTTAATATTCTGAGTAGTTTTTAAGCAGTATAGGTTGACAGTAAGAAGATCCTTTCATGGTTATTTTTGCAATTTTATTATTTTAAAAGGGAATGAAAACATACGAGGCTAATACAGCAATTGTCTAAGCTGTTACACAGGAAAAGAGAAAAGAAATGAATGAAAGGGTTTTAATTTTTTCAGAGCAAGGTGTTGCTGTTGGATCTGACTAATAAAATCAACAGTCTGGAATATGGGTTATTGTGATGAAAGTGCACTTATAACAGAAAGCAGTTGTAATCCGAAAACATGAAT
>NW_010393423.1:3723-25569 GCF_000710305.1 Buceros rhinoceros silvestris | reverse complement strand
ATTCGCTCTCCCAGCCGTTTCATGAAGGGAGCTCTCCTGCCGTGAAAAATCGGCCGTGCGCAGGATTCCCCCCATCTCACCGCGGGGACTGAGAGCAGCTGCCCAGAGGCTGGCGCCCCCACCTCCCACCCCGAGAGAGCAGCTGCCCAGAGGCTGCCGCCCCCACTTCCCAGCACGAGAGGAATTCTGCTCCTCGCTGGGACGGCGGAGCGAGCCAAGGTTTTTGCACTCTTATCTCGTTGTTGGCTGCCTGCCCAGGGCACAGGCCTTGAAAAAAAGAACAGTTTGTGTAAACTTTCACTTCTTCGGTTTTTTTCTTCTTTTCTCGGTTTGAGTATATGTATAAATGTATGAATTTATTGTTTATTAAAAGTTTGTTCCAGTTTTCTCTGAATGCAGACCGAGGTGTGAATTTCTTCCTTCCCTTTTAAATCCCCTCTGTCTACAACAAGACAGAAGGATTCGTTAAGGTAATTCAAGGAGTTAAAGTTATTATTACCTCAGTTCCTCGACCCTTAACAGGTGCTCATACCTTGCACTGAAAAATTTGTATTGGTTAACCACTGGATACCAAAAGCAGGCCAAATCAATACCGTTTCCATGTTTATTTTTAAACCAAATTACTAATATCTTCCATTAAACGTGAGAGAAAAAATGGTGTTAATAACACATTCTGAAACTTTACCATAAGGTCATTTTAATACAATCAATACATTATCTGTTTCAACACTGGACAACATCCTAGCATCACATATGATCTACTCATCAGGCTTCAAGTTTTCAGCATCCATCTTTAACGGATGCTGATACATGCAGCTCCCCAAGCAATACCAATAAAAAGCCACAATGAAGTTTTACTAGCAGAGGCAAAAAATGTGCAAATATTTATCCAAGGCATTAAGTTTTTTTAAATCCTGTGTTATAAGATGCTGCAGTAGTTTTCCTATCAAATACCTTTTTTTTAAAAATTATTTTTGTCATGTTTTCTGAGCCTTGGCACTGTTACGCTCATCATTTCAAACTTGGCTCTCTGATTTAATTTTATCTTAATATTTACCTGTAAACAAGAGCAAACAAACCTGAGAAGAGTGTTGAAGGTTAGATTTTTTGTTTTGGATTTCCCAGCATTTGCTTTTAAAATCGTTGAGAAGAGTTCCACCTCTGAAAGTGGTAGGAAATGTCTGTTGCATATTTTTTCATGTGTTTTCCCACACCTTTACAGTTTTGCCAATGTGCTATTGCTACATCTGTTCTGCAGCATAAACAGCTTCCCACAAGAACTGGAGAGCTCTGCTTGGACTGTAGAACCGACTCAGTCAGTACCTACCCAACTATCTGTAAGACTGAGCAAAACCGCACAATTTTCTTTCTTAACGACTATTCTTAACTCTTTCTTATGTTCCAAATTCCTCCTCAGTTTTACCATGTATTGCTGTGCCCCAGTAATATATCCTTAATTTTAGGATGTTTCCTATTTAAAAAGGTGCAGTTAACCTCTTATCAATGTTCTAGTGACCCGTCAAACCGCCACTTCTTAAATCCAGTGCTTTGTCCTCCAAATGCTGCCTTTCAGTTCTGGTCCTCACACTTTTCAAGGTACTTGGCAATTTTCACACCTGAACCATACTATTCTGATAACGGATTCTCTGAACGGCAAATTCCAAACACTTATCTTCTTGCAGAAAGGAGCTACAAGAGGCCTTTACATTCATTCATTTTTGTTTTTCCAAGGTTGGTTTCAACTCTACATTTCCAAACAAAGTCATAGTGGATACAGTCATGCAACTCTGAATTTAATTAGAGAAAGCCTACTCCATGCAGATACAATACACGTGGTTGAAATTACAGTTGGTTGCTTGGATGCCACTCACTCCACTTAACTCTCACAACAAATACTAGCAGCTTACAGGTATGGAGATTGAGCCTAGCAGACATGCTACATGTCTTCATCTACATGTCACGGGAAGTGCCACACTACTGGAGCTAGCTTATTCTGCTGAATGATTTGTACTGCCCCAGATACGAGTTAGCCGCGTTAGTGATCTGCTCTGTTGGAAAAAGATTACCTTCTTTCTACATTGCTTTACATATTGAGCATTAGGTATACTAGACAAAAAGGAAAACAGGCAAGGGGGGCAGAATAAGAATCAAAAGGCAAGAACAGAAACACAAAACCAGAAGATTCAGCTAAGAAGTGATGATTAACGTACTGCGGAGACATTTGCAAAATGGTTGTAAGCTCTCTGAGCCTGTTGGCAACCATTGATTAATTCTATTTTTACTGAAAAAACGCATGGCAAACTGAAGTATTTTATCTTCTCACACATCTGCAAACCAGCTCCTGCATGTCTGACTACATGAAGAGACATTCCTCCTTTAGGATGCCTTGCATTTGTAAAACCCATGCTTTCACAGCTACTGTTGTTCTGAACGGATTATTCCTCGCTGCAGCGCAGGACTTTGTAAAAACTGTATGTGTGCACTTTGCTATAGTATCAAAGTGCCATCCTCCTCAATCTTCACACACCTTACAATAACTGTGTTTCTATTTCAAACTAACTCCCTTTTTATCTGCAATAACTATATTGCTGTGGTGGGTCGACCTTGGCTGGATGCCAGGTGCAGAGCAAAACACTCTATCACTCTCTTCCTCAGCAGGATGGGGGTGGGGGGAGGCAGAGAAAAGACAGAAAAAAACCCTTGTGGATCTAGATATAAGCAGTTTAATAAAGCAAAAAACAAAGGCTGTGCACAGAAGCAAAGGAAAACAAAATATTTATTCTCTACTTCCCATCAGCAGGCAACATCCAGCCCCTTCTTAGAAATAGGGCTTCAGTACACATACAAGTTACTCCAGAGAACAAATGTCATAACAACAAATGCCCCCCTCCACCCCCACTTTCTCTTAGCTTTTATTGCTAAGCAGATGTCATATGGTACAGACTCTCCCTTTGGTCGGTTTGGGTCAGCTGTGTCCTCTCCCAAGATCTTGCCCACCCCCAGCCTACTGGTGAGTGGGGGAATATCAGCGAGGCATCCTTGATTCTGTGAGCACCGCTCAGCAGCAGCCAAAACACCGGTGTGTTTATCAACACCTTTCTAGCTACCAATACAGAGCACAGCACTATGAGAGGGGAAAATTAACTCCATCTCAGCCTGGCCCAACACAATTACTTAATGAGCAATTACTGCTTGTTTTGGGGAACTTCATTCTTCAGTGAAGTCTAAAGTCTTCAAGTCTTCAGTCTCAAGTAATAATTTTTACTGTTAACAACTTGTGTTGCTTTAAACTGAAAGACAGTATTAAAGTACCTCACAGAAAGTTAGTCTAAGGAAGAATAAATGCCATAATAAATGCAATATCAACACAGATAAGCTATTCCACTGTAGAGCATTCCATCCTCAGAAACATTATTTCAGATATTTCTAATTATTCTTGTGATTTGTTCCTCGTTTTAATTTGTTTTTAAAATAAGAGCTTCCCAGAACTTTTATAATAACGTTTTAGAAACAATGACACCTACACAAGATTCACACCTTCCCTTCCAACTGCTGACAACTAGAATGCAGCAGAACATTCTTTCTCTCAACTGTCCAACATACCCTCAGGTTATCTGCTCAGTAACAAGGCCTTCTGTTTTATAGGTTAAATAGTCCATCATTAAGTGCAAGAAATGGAATAGTATTTATTTATTTACAAGGCTACATGCAATGTGATTTTTTATTTCATAAAGCCCCTTATTTAATTTCAGTAAGTCATTTTGAACCTAAAATTTAGTTCAAAAATTTATGTTGCCCTGTTCCTGCTATTCAGTAAGAGGTATAAAGCTGACCACCTTATTTCTGGACTTGCTGAAAAAAATTTTGATGCCATCCAAAATACCGATGTAAACAAGCTTTCTGCAACAACAAATCCCATGCCAGCTCAGATTACGAAATGGAAAGGCTGTCAGACTATTATTATTGACTTTTCAGGTAGGCAGTGATGAACTCACAAGAAGTTTGAGGACAATCAAGAAAGACTTCCGTGCCTTGGGATTACTGGTCAAGGGATCGGGCACGAGGGGTGTCCTCCTCTGTCCCACTAGTTGCGGGAATTAATGTGGGAAGAAACAGGAAGACCCACCAGATGAGCACCTGGCTCCAAGCCTGGTGCCAGCAGCAGGACTTTGAGGTTTTAATCACGGTTCAGTTTACACAACACCAGGCCTGCTGGAGACAGACGGGGTGCATCTGTCTCCAAGGGGGAAAAGGATCTTTGTGCAGGAGTTGGCAGGGCTCATCAAAAGAACTTTAAACCAGATTTGGAGGAGGAAAGGTATAAAACCAGGCTCACTGGAGACAAGCCTGGGAGCAGCGCATCCATGTTTGTGGGACAGCATGCTAGCAAACTCCTTGGGTCTGCCACACCAGCAGAGGTAGGGGTCAGAGTGCCAAGTGATGGCAAAGACACAAGGGATAGTGATGTCTAGAAACCATGGTAGTGCTGGGGAACAGTCAGGTAGCTTTCTTCTCCCAATAAAGTAACTGGATCAACAGCCCAGCTAAAGTGCTTCTACACCAATGCCCACAGCACAGACAAACAGGACGAGCTGGAAGCCACTGTACAGCAGGAGAACGATGATGCCATCACCATCATGGAAACATGGTGGGATGATTCACACAACTGGAGCGATGCGTTGGACACCTACAAACTCTTCAAGGGGGGATAGACCAGGAAGGAGAGGTGGGGGAGTGGCCCTGTATGTTTGGAAGCGTTTTGACTGTCTAGAGCTTGACGATGGAGATGATAGGGTTGAGTGTTTGTGGGTAGGGATCAGGGGGAAGGACAACCAGGCAGATATCATGGTGGGAGTCTGTTACAGACCAGCCCAACCAGGATCAAGAGCCAGATGAAATATTCTGTAAACTGCATTGTGGTGAAATCCCACAACCACTACCACCTGTTCTGTGGGGACTCCAACTTACCAGATGTCTGCTGGAAATACAAAACAGTGGAGAGAAAGTCCAGGAGGTTCCTGGTTTGTGTGGAGGATAACTGCCTCACACAGCTGCTGAGTGAACCAACTAGGGAAGGCTCCCTGCTGGGCCTGTTGTTCACAGAGGACTTGTGGGTGATGTGAAGGTAGGAGGCTGTCTTGGACATAGCGATCATGAGACGGTAGAGTTTTCAATTCTTGAGGAAGTAAGGACAAGGGGTCAGTAGAACTGACAATTTGGACTTTTGGAGGGCAGATTGTTTAGGAGGCTGGTTGACAGAGTCCCTTCGTAGGGAATCCTAAAGAACAAAGGAATCCAGGAAGGCTGGACATCCTTCAGGAAGGAACTCCTAAAGGTGCAGGAGCAGGAGCAGGCCGTCCACACGTGCCAAAAGACAAACCAGCAGGGTAGAAGACCAGCCTGGCTAAACGGAGATTTGGCTGGAACTCAGGAAGAAAATGAGAGTCTATGGCCCACGGAGGAAGGGTCAGGCCACTCAGGAAGACTACAAAGATCTTGTGATCTTTGCAAGGAAAAAATTAGAAGGGCCAAAGCCCAGCTAGAAATTAATCAGGCTACTGCCATAAAAGACAATAAAAAAATGTCTCTGTAAACACACTGACAGCAAAAGGAAGACCAAGGAGAATCTCCATCCTTTACTGTATGTGGGGGGGAAACATAGTGACCAAGGATGAGGAAGAGGCTGAGGTACTGAATGCTTTCTTTGACTCAGTCTTTAATAGTAAGACCAGTTGTTCTCTGAATGCCCAGCCCCTTGAACCAGAAGACAGAGACTAGGAGCAAAATGAAGCTCCGATGATCCATGAGAAAATGTACACAAGTCTATGGAGCCAGATGGGATCCCCCCAAGGGTACTGAGGGAGCTGGCGGAAGTGCTCACCAAGCCACTTGCTACTATTTACCAGCCGTTCTGGCTAACCAGAGAAGTCCCAGCTGACTGGGGCTTAGCAAATGCGACACACACCTATAGGAAAGGCCAGAGGAGGATCCAGGAAACTACAGGCCTGTCAGTCTGACCTCAGTGCCAGGGAAAATTATGGAGCAGGTCATCTTGAGTGCCATCACATGGTACATAGAGGGCAACCAGGTGATGAGGCCCAGTCAGCACGGGTTTATGAAAGGCAGGTCCTGCCTGACTATGTCCTTCTATGACAAGGTGACCCGCTTAGTGAATGAGGAAGGGCTGTGGGTTTTGTCTACCTGGACTTCAGTAAAGCCTCTGATACTGTTTTTCACAGCATTCTCCTGGAGAAACAGGCTGCTCATGGCTTGGACAGGCATACACTTCGCTGGATAAAAACTGGCTCTAAGGCCAGGCCCAAAGAGTGGTGGTGGCGAACGGCGTTAAATCCATTTGGTGGCCAATCAAGTGGCATTTCCCATGGCTCAGTACTGGGGCCTCTTCAATATCTTCATCAATGATCTGGACAAGGGTATCGAGTGCACCCCTAGTAAGTTTGCAGATGACTCCAAGTTAGGCGGGTGTGTCGATCTGCTTGAAAGTCAGGAGGCTCTACAGAGGGATGTGGGCAGGCTGGATTGATGGGCCAAGGCTAATGGTAGAGGTTCAAAAAGGCCAAGTGCCAGGTCCAGCACTTAGGCCACAACAATCTCATGCAACGCTACAGGCTTGGGGAAGAATGGTTGGAAAGCTGCCCAGCAGAAAAGGACCTGGGGGTGTTGATTGACAACTGACTGAATGAGCCAGCAGTGTGCCCAGGTGGCCAAGAACGCCAATGGCATCCTGGCTTGTATCAGAAATAGTGTGGCCAGCAGGACTTGCCATAGGGAAGTGACAGTCCCCCTGTACTCGTCACTGGTGTGGCCACACCTTGAATACTGTGCCCAGTTTTGGGCCCCTCACTACAAGAAGGACACTGAGGTGCTGGAACACGTCCAGAGAAGAACAACAAAGCTGGTGATGGGTCTAGAGCTGGTGAAGGGTCTTATGAGGAGCGGCTGAGGGAGGTATTTAGCCTGGAGAAACAGAGGCTGAGGGGAGACCTTATGACTCTCTACAACTACCTGAAAGGAGGCTGTAGCAAGGTGGGGGTCAGTACGTTCTCCCAAGTAACAAGTGATAGGATGAGAGGAAAATGGCCTTAAGTTGCACCAGGGGAGGTTTAGGTTGGATATTAGGAAAAAATTCTTTACAGAGTTGCAAAGCATTGGAATAGACTGCCCAGGGAGGTGGTGGAAGTATTTAAAAGACATATAGATGTGATGCTGAGCGACATGGCTCAGTGGTGACCTGGCAGTGCTGGATTACAGCCAGACTTGATCTTAAAGGTCCCTTTCAACTAAAACAATGCTTTGATTCTGTAACTCACTGTTAAGTTACAAAAAACCAGTAGTAACGTTGTTATGTACAAAGTACTACACAGACATTCAAAAGCAAAAGAATCATTTTTGTTGTATCAGCATTCGGTCATAAAAGTGGGTTTAGCTTACTTGTATTAATCTATGCTTCAAGAAATATCTGAGGAAGCTGTGAAATTATGAGTAAGTTTACTGTTGGGCAAAGTTTGAATTTCAAGTGAAGCTTTATTACCTTCAAAAGGACGAGACATCACAGATTGTCTAAGCTGGTGTAAATTTAACAATGAGAACAACAAATGCCGAAGCTACTAATTCTACATTTAGGCTTACCAGGTGAGGTTTCCCAATAAACTTCCTGAAAGGTGGCTTAATGAATCTCACAGGCTTTTGGAAGCCATCAAGTTGAGAGGTTTGTAATTTTGAAGGACTGCAGCTTTGTTGGTTCCTGATGTGTAAGCGTGAGAGAGAGAGAGAGAGAGAAACAATCAAAATCTAAAGCCATAGCACATCAAACCCCTGTATTTAAAATTACTTTAGTCTAGCATCTATATCATTTAGAAGTGCCAAGTGACTGTTTTTAAGCAACTTTTTTCTAGGACATTCCTCAAATTACAAGTCCTCTGACTAAGCTCAAGCTCAAGTTGCAAAGAATTTTATAGGAAGCTGTATTCTCTTTTGCAGTGACAAATAAACAGAGAGACTCCGACTTCTTGAAATCCTGCTATGCAAAACACGTTTCCTGGCTCGCCCAGCTCCGCCTGCATGGCTGGTCATTGCTGCCCTCCACTGGTCGAAATGCTTTCTGCGTTTCAGCAGTTTTAGACTGTACTAGCTTTCAAGTTCTGCAAAACTTTCCTTTTCATTCAATCCCAAATCCAACAGAAGCTCAGATAAATAGCTAGATACGAGCTAGAAACTCCAGCTTCATCCTCAGCAGGCAGGCAGGGTACTCTGGGCTTTGCTTGTTTGGGGTTTTTTACTGAGCACATTGCTGATACAGGTGCATTCATAAACCTCTAAATAAAACACACACTATGAAAAGTAACCACAAAAGTCAAAATTTAGCTCACGAAGCATACAGAAATGGTTTTCACAGCTGCAAAATAAAATACTAAGGCAAAAATAGCAGCACACTGGGCTACCTCATTGCCAGTCTCACACGTGAACTATGAAAACTCCCCATCTCACAGAAATTCTACCCATCAATTCATAGTAGTACTGCCCTCAGCCTACGTTACATCGCCCACATTACCCTGACAGCGTAACGCCTCCTCAAGTCAGACTCCAGTAGAGCCACACTTTATAACAGAGAAACTTGAGCTTCCCTCTTTGAGCGGCTTACACTAAAGGTAAGCAAAACAGTAACCCTGGAGGTGGCAAAAAAAACCCCCAAATTTCCCACAATAATCAGGCCTAGGCTATATGCAACAGTCCAATTCCCTCCCCTGCCTGCCGCTCACCCCCGGTAACTTCTACTTCTCGTTTACAGAATCTCAAATACAATAAAATTTCTGCAGCTTGATAAATCAGTTTTCCCAAGTATGTATGCATCACCAATCTGACATTATAGACTGCATTTAAAGTGAACTAACATGTGCAGACTGATCTGCAAATCATGACTACGCTATAGATACATTTCAGTACATTCTAGCAATTCTTTAATCAACGTTTCTTCTAATACAAATAAGCCAAGCCATCTCTCGCTAATCAACCAACCTCACACCATCAAAAGTGAAACAGCATGACTGAGGTTAGCAAACACCCCCTGGAGCACCTTTTAACAACGTGCTGGAGGGATTCATAGCAGTAAAAAGCTACTCAAAAAAAAACAAAACAAAACACCAAGCTTTTCTTCATAAAATCCTCCAAGAATCAGAAAAATTCCAATTCTTTGTTGATATTCCACATGACATTACAAAACAACCAAGACAACACAACAAGGTATTCATCCTAGAATGCTTTTATAACAACATTCTCCTGGCATCTTGTAGTTTTATATGGCACATCAACGAGCTTAAAAACAGTTAACCATCTTTAAATTAATTTCTTCGCCTCTTCCCACTCAGTGCTACAGTTTGAGGTTGCTTTTCATTTTTTTCCCACTGCAGCTTAATCTCTTTCAAGGTACACTCCATTCTAGAGCAGTTTGCAATGTACATCAGTTTAATTTTTCAAGGACAAATTATGGCAAAGAATCACAAGAAATGTGAACGTAACTGTGGTAGAGTCAAAAAATGAACATAAGAACTACAGACTTGGGTCAACAAGATCATTATTTGCTAATTACCTTGGAGTTACATCATCTACATGAAACACTTTCTCATCTTCATTCTTCAATCTCTCTTTTCTTCTCCTTTCTATATCATGCCGTAGATCATTTGGATCTTCTAACACTCTCATGATGTTCTAGTTAAGAGGAGGGGTTAAAGTCAAGTGAGCTAGTAATAACTAAACACTGATGTGATTCTGTCCTTCAGGAGCTGCATCTGGTATATACCATGCAGTCCAACTATCTGCCCATAGGAGGGATGCACGTCAACCCAAGGATCCAAACTCCACAACAATAACAAAATGTAGTACCAAACAATTATCCTTTCTTGCACCATCTGCCCTTTTACAAGAGTCCAAACAACAGTGAACTGTGCACACTATTTCTGTGTGGAGTTGAAAAGGCAAAAATATTCAGTAACTCTTTAAGAAGTTCTACTATTTGCAATTAAATTGAATTTCCACATACCTCTACTATAGAAAAAAAATGGTAACTAAATCACAGCAAGTGTGGCTTGAAAGGGGAAGACAGAAAATCCTACGTCCATGGATGAAAGCATGGGATAAAAAAGCATTATGAGGAATTATGTGCCTGTTGGGCCATTCTAACATTAGGGTAGAAGAAACATTAAGGCTTTTTCTAATCTCAGAGGGAAAGTAAAAGCCACACGTCAGTCACCTATTTAGTATTTGCACTATTTAAAAACAGATAAGGGGTTCAAGCGAGCAGGAATAACCACTCCAGCTACTCCAGAGAACACACCTGCATTTTACTCAACCGTCACAGTACACTGGCAGCACTGTGGTATCTGTAAATACGCTCAAGTGTGCCTTTCTTTCATAATAATAACTTACTGATGGCCTTTGAAGCATGTAAAAAGGATGTACCAATAGCAAGGGGAAGGTTTTGTTTATATTATCTAAACTTACTGTTTGCCAAAGAAGTTAAGAAATCAAGATACCTGGGGAGATTCCAACGGCACAATTCGTTTGTTCTGAAGTTCTGCTAAAGACATGTCAATCCTCCTGGAACACAAAAATACAACATAAGAACAAGTGCCATCACTACAAATAGCAAAGGCATTACTGACCAACTACGGAATTCTTTACAGACTGTGGGCAGGCAGCGTGGTCCATGCAAAAAACACTAGACTTCGTGTACTCTACTGAAGATTAACTACCTTAATGCAAGTAAATTAAGGCAAAAAGCACATTAATTACCTGTGAATTTCTGGATCCAAACGTATTTTAGCTTCGTTAATATTTGCAGTTGATTTATCCTGAATTTTTGAGAACCGTTCATGTAAAGTTATGTCAGAAGACGTAAAATAATTTGCTGTTGAAGAGATATTAAGTAGAAGAACATTTATTTGTAGTATTCAGAATGCACAGTGAAAAATTGTATCTTTTAAAAGATTAAGTCTTAAGGACACCAAGGTAACTTCTGAGATTAAATTTCAAACTTGCAGTTTAACATTCAGATATGAGAGATTAGGCCAGCCCAACTTAGACATCTTTCTTACTTAACAAGATTAAGCCCAACAGAAAGTTAACTACTTCAGCTGTATCATGGTAGTACTCAAGTGTCTAGAATCCATAAAGTTCAACAACGAACACGATGCAGCAGTCTAAACACTAATCTGAAAAACTAAAGAAACTATACAGAACTAGAAAGCGGGCACTACAGCAAAGCTCCTTTTTTCTTCTCTTGTCCCTAAACAAGCAGGTTAATTTTAATACTAGCATAAAATCGTTTTGATCTTAACACTTCACAGTAATGCCTCTATTATGATCGAGATCTTACAATCGTTCTCCACCCAACTACTTTAAACCCTCAATCTACATTTTCATTAAACAATACAGAATGAAGTCAAAATGCAAACGAAGCCAAAGGCAAACACCTGTGATTTACAAGGATGCCATATCTAAAATTACAAATACATTAACACAGACATACACCCCAAATATTACAGCCACCTTTAACTTGATGGATAATTGTGATTATTTCCTGAGTAAATTCTCTTGATGGGTCATTTTCAACATTTTGTGTTACAGATTCCATGTGCTCAAACACCGGATGAAAATTTTCATTTTTCCTGCCAACAGCAACCAGATCATGTGACATCTGTCGCTCAGTAGTATGACTAGAGGCAGTCCTAGAATAAAAATGTGCAGGTATTCACTTTAAAAGAATGCACTATATCTGAAAACTTTAAATAAACAAGTAAAACCAAACAATAAATTAAGAAGTTCGTATTAGGAATAAATGTGATTAAATGAAAATCTGTTATTTTGTTCCTTTTTTTCATTAAAAAACTTAATAGCTTTTCTTCCTTATGGCCTTATAATAAAATACAAAGCAATATGACTACACTCTCAGAGATTTGTTTCAATGAAGTACATACTACCTCAATTTGTGAGTTTTAAACTTGGTTTGTCTAGATTATAAAATAAAACAGGCAAATGAAGAACCTGATATACTTCTTCAGTGTAATTCTGTAAGGTGATTATGTGTGTGTCTTTGTTTATAAGGAGCTACCAGTTAATTTTCAAGAACAGTTCAGAGATGTAAAAATCTCACAGCATCACTTGAGCCTAATGAAACAGTGGCAGTGTGTGAACTTAAGAACGCGTTTAGCATCTTTTTGTCAAATTTTACTCATTCTAAGTAAGTTTACACCCCAAATGGTTGAATTGCTGCTTAAGAATTATTTTGACAAGGAAGCTAACACTTAAAAAAACCTGCTGTTCTTGTTGCAAAGGAAAATGCTTGTCATTTGGAAAGACAAACTGAGGACTCAAACAGCCCATGTGAAAGCTTTTAGGATAAAGATTCTGTTTACTGTGCATTCTGCAAAGTGATTATGTGCCTGCCAGTCCTGTACCTGAAGCAAATAAAACGAGAATTTCATATAAAAATTGTATCAGAAATAGCCTCTAGCAGGTGCCAGAAGTCACGTAGTTGGCCCCAGTAAACTGGAAAGAAATGCATGCAAGAGGGAATTGAAACAATCTCAACTGTAGATGATTTGAATTGTCTACCTGCTCCCCAGGTTTATAAAGAAAGCATTCTCAGCTGAGGCATCGCAAATTGGGTATTTGTTAAATAACTAAAGAAGGCAGCACGAATATTCCCAGTCACCTTCTGCAAAATCAGTGCTCTCATCTTTAAAAAAATAAAAGATTTAGCACTTCTGGCTACAGAAGCAAACTTCCCACACATGAAATTAGCTGTAATCAATGTAATAGTTTCTTCAGTCTGCAAATAATTACCACGTCCATTGTGCATGACTTTCAAGAACAGCAGCAAGGGGCTACTCCATACAGAAATCATCCTGTAGGCTTGCAGTTATTTTCCTTAAATTATCATTCAGAAAGTTAAATGCTTATCCTAGCCAGGGTGCTTTCCTCAGCCTTTAATGTTAGCCTCTTACGTGCAGTAAATTGTCTTTGTAACTTCCCCTTGCATTACATGTTTCTGAAATACTGGAAAGGCAAGAAAACTGCTATTACAGAAGTTTTATTTGGGGCAAGAGGCAAAAATACTTTAAAAATTAAGGCTGATCATTTTGGAAAAGAAAACAATCACTTCCTAAAAGGATTACTGCCATTATATGACATTTTTGCCTGCAATGGCAAGGCAACAAACCAGAAAAGCCTGCAAAAATCTATACAAACCAAGCTGCTTACTCTCTACTGTGTATCTCTCATCTAGATTTTCATAATAGTACCACTTTTTTCCAACTCATCTGGCACTGGGAATGCTGAAGGCGACCACAAGATGGACAGAAGCAGACTCCACTGCTTTTCAATTCTGACACCTCAACAGATTGCCACTTCATTTGTTACAACAATAAATAACATAGCCCCGGTATCTCTAATTTTTTGACAGCTTTATTGAACTTCAGATCTTGAACATCTGAATGTGCGCCTGAGATTTACGTAATTTAAAGTTTATCTGGTTTTTAGAAGAAATGAGGGATGACTCGGTCCAAAAAATACCACCATATTCCAGAAGAAAGCATGGGAATAGGCTTTTATTTAAAAACAACAACTACAAAAAAAGCAGAAAAGTAACACTTTTACTTAATCATAAGCAACTTTTAACTACAGGTTTGTATCAGGCATATCTGCTCTTTGCACTTCCTACTATATCTCCATGAAATGAACTAGGGGATTTTTGTTTGTTTTAATAGAGGTAGACTGTAAGTTTGCAGTCTGGGCAAGTAACATTTTAATTGAAATAAGAAGGTACAACCTTAGTTTGTCCAGGTTACCTCTTAAAGGAACTGTGCCTTCCTCCAATATTCATCAACTGTAAAGAGGCAGGAATAAAGAGGAGGAGGTGAGGGGAAACCAATACCTGTACTTGGTGATCATTTTCTTCATGTCCACTTTGATTGTGAGATGTTCCCTCTTACAGTTGACATCTGACATTTTCACATCTGAAACAGTTTGACTTGAATCATGTTGGCTACCAGAGGAATCTACTTTTTTCCTCAATTCCCCTTCTTTCCTTACTCTTTCCTTCGGTTTGTTTTTAAAAGATCTCAGATCAACATCAATTTTGGAAGAGTTAACACAAGCATCGCAGCCCTTCTTTGAACTACATTTAACAGGTACTTCAATGTGCCCTTCTTCAGTCCGTCTCACTCTTCCACCACTAAAGTAATCTAACTCTTTGCTATTCCGGGCACCCTTAGAAGAGCCGTATTTCTGGTCTTCCTGCTTCACATACTTCTGAGCTCTATCATCTGAAAAAGGCTTTTCTCCATCCAGATGCCTGCGCCGTTTGTGACTGTACTCATAGGCTATCTTTGTGACAGAACCCTCCGCGTACTCCCTTTCAGCCGATCGGTGGGACTGGGCACCCAAATTTCTTTGCTCCTCCTTTTCTTGGTAGGGTGGAAAAGAACGTTCTTGCTTCCACTTGGAATTTCTTGCTAATTCTCCACCGTCATACCTCTCCATTTCTTTAGCCCTTTTAGACGTGTGCCCATATTCTCTGTAATCGTGATCTTCAGGATACCTGTGTTGACATAAAGCAATTTACACTTGCACTAGAGAAGAAAGTGAGAACTTATATGTGCAGAATGGTGGACAGCAGAATGCGTGGCAAGTTAACCCATAATCCCTCACGCCAAGGTACAGATGTGCAGGGGCTCACAAGAGAGAAATATTAGCCTTTCATACTCTAGCCATCAATATGATTTACTTAAAAGCCAAATATTTCACTACTACCAGTCGCCCATAATTAAACTACAAAGTGGCCAACGTGTTTCAAGGTGGGTATCTTCAACTATAATGAAAACAGACTTTCACTTGAGGCTTTACACCACAATACCCAGGTTTTAATTATTTTATTCCTATACCTCTTCTGTAAAGAGCTCCTTGCCGTAAATTCATGAGAAACTCTTCTGGGTGACTGACCATACTTGTCTTCATGTAACCTCTCGTGCCTCAAGCCATCTTCATGCCATTTTCTTTCAAGTTTACATGAAGCCCCTAATGGTCTATGAAAAGGTTTCATTCCTTTTTCACTTCCAGTGACTTTGTAGTGCTCAAACACGTATCTATCTTCCGTTTTGTGTTGGTAAAAGAGACGATCATGCTCTTTATATGGTATTTCTGAGTATTTTAGTGGTAACTGGCATCTCCTATTGCTTTCAGTTCTTTCAGATGAATGTGTTCTGTAGGGCTTATGACTGTAAGTATCTTCCATGGGAATTCTTTTCAGATTTGGTGAAGGTGATCGACGTTCATATATTCTCTGGTGGTTATTTCCATGAGGTGCAAACCTGGAATTACTTTGTCCATATTTTTCATCTTCTGTTCTCCAAGGCATAGGCTTCTTCAAGTCCTTACGAAAGCTTTTATATTCACAGTCATAATTAGTATGAGCATGCCTTTGCCTATGGTGCTCCGGACTCCTAAATGCTGGAGATAAAGACCTAAGGCAAAAATAAAATCCACTTTCAGTAGTCTCATAAAATTGAATTGACCTCTTAATGAGAACATCTACTCCCTAAGGAAGTGTAGTTCAGTGCACAATTTTAATCAACTGGTAAAAAGTGTAAAACGAAGATATTCAAAACATCTAGAGTGCCTGGCCAGAGTACCAAGCTTACTTTTTACTCTGTTTTCATAGTAACCCACTCAAAATGTAGTGAGCCAATCATTTTTCTCTTTGCATTTTTTTTCATTTAAAACTAAAAATAATTTCATACATATGAAGTTTCCACTACATTGAAAATAACTGTTACATACATTTTCACACTTCTCAAGCATGCCCTGTCTTTTTCAGTGCCAACAGAAAAAAAGGGAAGAAAAAAAGTATAAAGAAATGCAAAAAAAAAAAAACGAACCACCAAACCAAACCCAATCCACTTTTCTCTGCATGCCAAAACAACCCCAAAACTGATCGAAAACATTATAAAATATCCTATTGAATATGTCACACAGGTAGGCTTTTTCCTGCAGAAAAGACCAAGTTTGGGAAAGAAATCTTGGACTTTTTGAGTAATTGTGTTTACAGGTACATATATGTATACACACACACTTGCGCACTTACTGCAGCTTTTGCTATTAAAGATTCCATTGCTTGAGATCTACTCAATTGCATCACTCAGCTTTGCATTTTCAATTACAATAACAAAAATGAAACCAAACTGTTAACGGTTTTTAGCCAAAATCTCCTTAAATAAAAACAACACAAGCCACTAGCAAGAACCAGAAATTAATCCCAGACATAACAGTTCTGCTTGTATTCAAGTATTCACTGTACACTCAATAAACTCTTTAATGAGTTGAAAAAATTAAAGAAAATAACTTCCTTTACACGCATGTTGCAAATGTACAGTCTGGCATAATTATTTGCTCCATTTCTGCAGATGAATTCAAACTACAATGGCTAACTTCCAATCGCACCCATACTGCTGCTGCTGCCCCTGCCCCGTGTTGTTCTGTTTAAGGCTTGCATTTTAATGAGAGCTGGAGCATTCCTTCCTGACCTTCACTCAAAGCACATACTCACAGCTATCCATCTCGTATGGAAGTAGCGAGAATTTATCTTTTTTTTAAAACAAACTAAGAAACACACACACACACGCACCACCACCACGTTTTTCTGTGTTATCTAACAAACTGCCTTGGTCTTGGTCATCACAACCTTATTAGGAATTAGTCTGTTGAGAAAAGCAACCCAAAACCTGAAAAAAAGTAGTTTCACATTACACACTAATAGCTCTTGAAAGCTTAAAATTGTATTCCAGCCTCCTAGTTTTAACATCTCAGATTGGCATGGCAAGTCCTAAAAATTGGGCAGGTAACTAAGGGTGTGAAGTAGCCTGGATGAAATTCTGATGACATACTTAAATGACACATGTTACTAGACTATTGTCCAAGAAGGGCGGCACTGACTACCATGTTTTCGGTTCACTTTATGCTGCAAGGCACATCTAACCATGCTGAATATTGATCTGCTGATCAGCCCCAACGGCTCAGAAAGCCTAGCGTTTGAACTAAGAAACATTTTTGTTAAGCAGTTGATCTGGCCCTCCTTGTAGATCAAGAGGCAAAATAAGAGCAAGCTACAGACATTAAGTGCACCAGGTGGTGCTTGAGTAAAAATAACCTTAACTAGTTTGGTGCTTGGATTTTGTGATTAGGCTAGTACCAAGTCCCAAAACATGCCGGCTGAACAAGTTTCTTGGGAGTTAGCAAAACCTTAACACATCCAGTTTACGAAAAAAATCATAGTAATAAAATTGCAAATTTGGAAAAAAATAGCAGAAGGTGTTCAGTTTGGAAAACAAATTGAAGTCTGTTTTCAGAAATTATACAAATTTCAATTCTGGATGCGATTTCCTTTTTCTTTTATGGAAATTTTAGGACCTAATTAAAAAGGTTTATATAGAGCTGTATTTCAGAACACAAGTTATAGATAAACATTTACCTTGGTTTCCATCGTGGTGATCTTGATCTAGATCTTGTCATCTTCTCTCACGTGTTTATATGAGTTTCTTGAAGCTGTAAAAATTACACAGTTTACTAGTCTGATAACAGAATTGCACTACAAATCGCAAGAGGGACAGTTGTTTTTAACAAGTTCCTGTGGTTTAACCCCAGTTTGCCATTAAGCACCACGCAGCCGCTCACAACTGTATTAGATGCTTCAAGGTTGGGATGAGCCATACTTTTAGGATGTTTTAATTTCACCTCTAATTCTTATTTTAAGGCAAGGAACTTTTTTTCCTCACTGCCAATCTCAGAACACAGATTTTTTTCTCTATAAAGATTTAAACATTTGACCATTGCTCCCTTTTTTTCCCCATTTTCTAATGCTGCCTATTCACTGTTTTTAAATGTTAGTAATCTCACAAGCAAGCTACAGCAACTGAAAAAAATTATGTAACTATTAGTATGCATTGAATGCTATAGACAACAGACAGCCAGCTTTAAAATTGAGTTTACAAAGAAAAGTATTTTTGCATTGAGTTATATTCTGAAGATCAAATTTCTAATATTCACTAATATTTTTACAGACCTACTGCAAACTTAAAGTGCTCCATCAAGTCTTAACTGCTGTATCATCACACACTTCATGCAAATAAACCACATATAAAAGACACCTTTTCATTTTTATACTTAACTCGTTCACCTACTACCTAGACACATATTTAAATACACAGTAGATGACTATGACAGAAAGCATTGCTCCTGAACCCTCTGGAAGTAACTCTGGGCATCCCTTCTCATAAAAAGCTATGAAAGAACGAGAAAACTATCAGTGGAATCTACCCTTCTGGCTCTTCTATGCAAAAAGATACCAGAAATTTGGAAAACAAGTGATGAAAGAATACAAAAACTCACCGGTAGAGTGACTGGTGAATAGGAATGGAATGATTATTCATTATTTATCAAAGGATTAAAGCAGAATGAAATTACCAGATAACTGCTTGAAAGTTGGAATTTGGATCATATATCCATGCCTACAGCTCCTAACTACCACAAAACGCTGTAAAGCCCAGAAATATAGATACAAAAAACAGACCCATCAACAGCTCTGAAATTAATGAACAACCAGCCACTTGAAACTGGAAGAATACGCCCAGGTCAATGTTACGCCGTACATGTTCTGGTATTTTCTGTGCGTATTTGCTCACGGACACTCACGGAGACAGAAAACTAGTCTGGACTGGCAAAGTGTGGCCTTTTTAACACTCTCAGTGCTCAAATAATTTCTTTAACATTATTGTTTTACCTGAACAACTGACCCTGAAAGGGGGGACAAACCAGCAACCTTTAAGGTACGTAACATACATGGAGAAGTAGGTGTGCATCCAAATGCCTGACCCAGTGTCTCGCCCCCACTAACCCAGTGTCTTGTCACACTAACTGGTCAAATAAAATATTGCCTCTTGCTATATCTGATTTTTTCTATGATTAGCTCAGTATTTTAGAGAACTCAAAGCACGTTTCTGATGCCTACCACCCCAGGTGGACATTAGACAAGACATCTACTACATTTCAGAGTGATTCTGGAAATGTTCACTTCCTGCTCATTAAGGTGCACCATAAGCTAACTGGTCAATTATTTGCAAGACATAGCAATAGCTTAGTTCTAGAGAAAACCCACTTGAATTTATGTTTTTAAATCTCAAAAGTCTCCTGTTTACTATGAAACTACTTGCTCCACAATTAATCTTTCCATGAGACAAGGCATGATGTTGTAAGAAGCATTGCAAGAGATAGTGAAGCAAAAAAAAAACCCAGCCCCGAAGTACCCCAAAGACAACATACAATATTTGTTCTCTGAACTTTCAGACACAAAGTTAGCATTGCCTCTTGAATCCCAAAGACATAGACCTGAGGACTGCATAGCATTAATTACCTTTAGGCCCTTTGCTTACTCGAAGATCATACTAGTCAAAGTTAAATGCCAGCAGTCATATTAAATAATTTTTCAAAGAAAAGTAATATTGTGACTAAAATACTTTCCTATTTCTCACCCATAAAAAAGCCACTCCACCCCAGCTAACACATTTCGAAGTGGTGCATGTCCCATAAGCCTCAAAGATTCACTACTATCCTTCTTGTAAACTTTAAGAAGTGGCTTATATGCCATTCAAATTCTATCCTCCCTTCAGTTCTGAACTTTAACCTTTATTTTCAAGAGAGTACATAAACACCAAAAAGACAAAAGTACCACTAAACCTCACCCAACTATCATCAAGAACCTAGTATGCCAGGATCTCTCATCACAGACCAACCAAGCTGGAAACGGAACATACATAATGAGAGATTCCTTATTCTTTCGAGACTGGCTAAACGGTCGTACTAAAAGCATGAGAAGGACTGTGACAGCATGTCCTAGGATAAAGGATAAAGAGGATGCTGATTGCCTTAGGATAAAGAGGACTACTGTAACTTCCAATGAAGACACTCCTTTTGCTTAGTGGAAAGAAAGTGTTCGTTTGTTTCAATGCACCTCCTAAAACGTGACCCACGCAATACGATTTCCTCATAGCAAGATCTAAGATGCAATCCACAGCATACGAAAGCAAGAAGGTACTCAACTCCCCTAAGATTTTAACACCAGAATCATAAATTAAGCTACACAGTATTTGTAGGAACACTGCTAAATTCAGTTTTAAATAATCTCACCTAGACCAGCCATGTGGTTCCACACCAAAAGCAAGCTTTTTGTCGGATGACACCAGGTAGCATGCCCTCCCTATGTCATCTCTTGACAACCTGAATCATATGAAGGCCCTACAGTTCCCAAGTCAGCCATCCAGTGCTTCTGAAAGGCCAGACCATGTTGTAGCAGAGATACCAGCACCTGCTATGCTCTGGGTTCTGAATTTCATCGCATCCTCCTGCTGTACTTTATGGCATGCTGTCACTAAGAAAACACAAAGAACTAATTTTTTAACTAGGAAGCAGTATTCTTAGGTTCACACTGCTACTTGTGTTTGTTGTGTTACAACAATGTGACTCAGTGGAGGAGTTATCAGTAACTGTGCTTAGATAGTTTTTAAATATTAATGGGAACCCCAGCTTTATTTTCTTTTCCATGACTTCTGGAATTGAAATCAGACAACTTCCCTCTCAGGAGGGGCAGCATCAAGTCTGCTGCCAGCTCTCCTTTGATTCCACCCTTGAGAGATCTGTGCTTTGACAAGTATGAAATTCTTGTAGTATCTATCTACTACAAACCTGAAAAGAGTATCTTGAGCAAAGTAACTTGAAAATAACCATAAATTGTATGGAATGTGCCAACCTGTACACAAAAAGGCTATAAATTTTTAAGAGCTTGCTCTCCTGAACAGAACAACCTTCAGTCTCCTTGATTTTCACCAGCATGAAATACAAGAAATCACAAATGACTGCAGTAATCTAGCTAAACAGAGGTGATCTGGAGCTCTTCCTAACGCAAAGAGCCCCACACCAGGAAGCCTCAAACAGTTAAAACCTGGCAGATAGAACACAGGACTGAGTAGAAGTAGTTAACTCTCCAGTAAACAGACCTTAAATATGTGGACTGCTTTACATGCCTTTTGGGAGCCTTCCATCACCTACAACAGATCATGAAACCCTGTGCAGAACACACAAAGGGCACATCAACAGCAGTAATGCTCACCATCAAGGAGCTGCTCTTAATTTTTATTTCACCTGTAGTGAAGGGAGATGTCATTCCTCACCCCTTGGTAAGGACTGCCCAGCTGCCATAGCCACTGTCTTCCAAATCGTTTAGAGGAACCGATAGCAAGTCTTTCACAGGCCTGAGTCACACAGCAGACAGAAACTGACCCCTGCTGCCAAAACTACCTAGCTAGCTGTTCTCTTACCCTGCCCAAAAAAACAAGAAGCAGCTGAAAATGTTTCATGGACTGTCTCCTAGGCAGGGATCAACTGGAAGCTGCAAGCAACATGCCAAAGCATGTCTTGCTGCAGTGCTTCTCAACAAAGAGAAGCCAGAAATCGAGAGTCTCAACACCAAGACAAGCAAGCATCTGACAGAAATACAATCAAATTAAAAACTCCGCTGCAATCCAGACTGAACAAAAAAGGAAGATCTTGAAGCCTGCAATACAGAAAGCCATTTTCCCTATCCTTAAATGAAAAACAAAGAACCGGCAACTCTTCTAGTAGGTAAATTATAACAGCTGATCCAAAGGCTCCCACCCCTGCCACTGTCCAAGCAGGACATGATCCTGGCACGTTGTTGCACATTCAGTTTCCAGGCAAATCTGA
>NW_010393423.1:0-3572 GCF_000710305.1 Buceros rhinoceros silvestris | reverse complement strand
CATGAAAAAACATCTCCCAGCAAAACAGCCTGAACATTTCAGACCTTGGCACAGGACTTCACATCTCCTTTAGCCAATGCTTCCCAGACTAGCTTGGCGTACGCAAGGCAGAGGTTCTCAATGCTGCACTAAACCATACATACACTCATTTTTCCAGCAAACATCCTCAGTCTCAAAACAGCGGCTCCCACTGGCACCTTCGTCTGCCACCCACAACCCTGCAGAGGCTGGAGTAGGGATGTCACGAAGTGTGCAGCACAACCCTGACCCATGCTCCAGAATCACTGCTTCAGCACCAGAGAGGTGCCTGGAGCGGAGTTACAGCCGGTCCTCAGAGGCAAGTCCCAGATCAAGGCACATTACCTGAGGGCAGGACGAATGTGACAGGTTTGAAAGCTATGAGCTAGAACAGCTGTTCAAGTCAAGGACACACACCCCGGCAGAGGCAAATGAAATTCAGCAGAGGCACTTCTAAACCATTCCTTCTTTTAGACAACACAGCACATAACAGGTCAGTGAAAACGATCAAGATCCAAATGTCCATCCTCAGTTTCCTTAGAGCCCCCCAATATTCCATGAGTGCTCATTTTGATTACAGATCCCTCTTCTGGGCTTTTGTCACTCTTAGAGCACCTTCCACATCTCCAAAATTATACTCTCAATCTCCAAAATATTTTGTAGCAGGTCTGGTGGTACCACCTCCAGTCAACTGCAGCCTCACAGCCTGAATCCTCACGACCAACACCACCAGCGATATGACCGGGTTATTCCTTCTTCATGCTCCAAGCTCCTCCCCATTTTTCTTTTTTCTTGCTGTGCTGTATTTACCAAATTTCCTGATCTGGTTCATAGCATCTCCTTATGCAGCTGTGGCAGAGCAGCTGGGAACAGTGGGCAGCAATGGCAGGAGGCAGCACTATGAGCCTGCACTCCTGCCAATGTGCCATGACACGTGTGCAACACGGTGAGCTCCAGCGCTCCAGTTCATCTGCTGAGAGTCAGGGCCTCCCCAGCACCAGATGGACCCCTCCAGCCTCCCGAAACTGCAGTCACTGTGGCTTTAGAGAACTTTTTGTCCTCCTTCTCAGCTTTATCCTTTTTCTTTGGCACAAGCTGGAGAAGGCAGGTTTTACACAGGTTGCATCCCAAGACCAAGGATCCTTAGCAGACAACCAGGTCTCATGCCAGCGATGTGACTGTCTCATGCAGGGGCAGCACATGGGCATCACTCTTCTCTGCTTGCTCTACAGAATAGATAGATCTAGATATAAAAGCGATTGATCCCCCTTACTCACAGTAGGATGAAGACCTACTACAGAAAGTACAGGCCTAGCAGAAGCATACGGTATTTCTTAACGGACCACTCAGCATATTTTAGGTAATTCCTCTGGGACACTTATAAAGCATTCCCCTGCCTCTACGTGAGCAAAAGAATAAAAATAACTGAAGAGATCTACTGAGCATGTAAGTTAAGCTCAGTGTGCTCTCATTTAAAACCACCCCATTTAATGACTCTAATTAGCAGGCGATGCCTCACCTTTGCAGAAAGACAGATTACAATGCCAACTCGGAAAAACTGAGCAGGATAAATCTGTATCACGTAATAAATCAGGTATTTCACTTCCAAATAAACACCTTTGTTTCCCCCAACAAAGAAAGCAAAACCCATAAACATACTGGTGAGCCATTTTTATAAAGCATTGAATTAGAAGCCTTTAACACCCATCTATTACAGAACCTTAAATGTCACAGCACCATTCCAAGCCACTTCTGCCTACCAGTTTCTAAGGGGATGCCAGAAGCGTGTTAAATCTGCTCCTGTCATAGTCCCAGAAACAAACCACGACAACTTCCTGCCTACTGAAAGCTCTCCAACATGTACAAACCATTATGGAGACCTTTGCTTTTTCACCCTAACTGACAAACCCATGAGAAAACCAAAAGAAAGCCCTTATTTATTCAGAATCAGCAATGCCACACAGCAGCGCTGCCAGGAGGCCAGGAAGTCCAGGCTGCCTTTCCCAGCCACACCAGAGAAATGAGCCCTTGCTGGAAGACTCCCAGCACGTTTCCTCCCTTCCCTGCAGGCAGCAAGTGCCTGCTGCTACCTGAGAGGAAAAGCAAACCTGACTGTGTGCAACCACATCCCTTGCCAGCTTGCTGCGACACCAACTCAGCCTATGTTACCTCCTGACAGGTGAACACCCACAAGGTAAGACTGCACGGAAATCAAGCCCATCTCAGAGCGCAGGCGGATGCAGTGTTGGTTTGATTGCTCTTACAAAAGAGGTGGCAGAAATACCAGTTATTTTGCTGAAGGCAGATGTGTAGGAGTGCATGGACACTCACTAAGACAGACAGCTGTTTATCAGAAAACAGGATGTGCCTCTACAGGAAGTTAATTAATTTCAGCTCACCTCAACACCACCAATATTTTAAAAAAAACCAAACAGAAAAATCCTCATAGCTTCTGATTAGTCCTTCAGAGTGAAAAGATGAAAACCAGGGGAAAGGCCTTTGTCATCCAAGTTCTCTGCCCCTCTCTGCCCAGCTCTGTGTTTCACAATGTGGCTTCCGTCACCAGCGATCCTTCCATGGCTTTTGCATATTTCTTCCCCTCCCTTCCTGGCATCCTCTTCCATGCTCTTCCTTCAGCTGTCCACACCCAGAAAAACTTTCATGGAAGATTCACTTTTCCTTGAGGCCCACAAATGCATAAGGTAAACAGGTAATTAAAATCTCCCAGCACTTTGAGTAGCCTTTGTTTTAAAGCCTTGTGATTCGGGAATCTAAACTATATTTACAAGTGCCTTCAGGCATTTAAGAATTGCAATAAAAATTAGGTGTTGCTGTTCGCGATGGAGCCGAGCCAAACGAGGAGACTGCTATCACCAATTCCTCCTGAGACATTACTGCCCTCCCCATGTTCATGAACAATTGTGCATAATCAACTAAAACAACCAAAGAACTATCAAAACTCACAGATTTGGTCAAATCAGTACCAATTCATTTTGGCTCAACCCTGAAAATACAATAAGCTGAACCAAAGACACACTAAAACTATGATACAACTGCTATAAAACCTGTACTGCTCTAAGTTATTATAAACACACAAAATGGTGTAAAACTGTGTGTGACAACACATAAATTACTAAGAACAGGGACTGCTGGTATTGCTGCCTCTGAGATAACTCTGCTGCTCACCTCTGAGAAAAACTCTGCCCTTACAGTAACAGCAAGCGGCGATCTCAGCTCTGCTATGCTGCTTGCCCAACAGGTTCACAGCAACATGGGGTTTCTGGAACCAGCAAGACACAGGACCACAGCGTTGACAGCCTCAAGGCATCTTGTCATGCCTGCCCCGTGCTTTGTTCCTGGTCCTCACAAGCCTCGCTGCATGCTTGAACTACATGCACTGTATAGACACACACAGACACACACACACGTATATACACCTATACAGGCAGGCACAAACGCAGGGAGAGGCGGGTTCTGGATACCTCTGCTCCAGGCACCAGCAGATCCCAGATGGGTTCTGCAGAATCCTCGCCAACCTCCTGGGCCCGCAGCAC
>NW_010393422.1:4154-6394 GCF_000710305.1 Buceros rhinoceros silvestris | reverse complement strand
TTGCAGATGTCCCTGCTGACTGCAGGGGGCTTGGACTGGGTGACCTCGAGAGGTCGCTTCAACCCAAACCCTTCAGTGATTTGATGACATCTCTCCAGAGTCACAACCCAGACTGTAGAGATTCGATCAGGGCCAGCTGCAGGAAATGGCCATTTCAGTGCACCAAGGGCATTTTCCCTCCTGGTCATGCTGGTTTGAGATCTCTACCAAACTTCAGCTGACGCATCAGGCAACGTGTGTTGGCTGCACAACGCAAACGCCTTGGGCAAATCATCACAGATTCAAGCCTCAGACTGTCCTGGAGTTAGAATTCTCCAGAGCTGTTCCACACGAATTTCGAGGTGCCTTTGATTTGACGCTGTTCTCCTTGTACTCTACTCAAAGGAATGTGAAAAGTGCCAGCCGGGTGGTAAAAATTGCTGTTCCTTCTGTCTTCTCTTCCTGCTGCCAAATACCTGCCAGTTCTGAATGTTTTTTCAGGGATTTATCTCCCTAAAGGAGTTATTTCTGCTTTGAAGCAGTTGTCTCCTGTAAAAGGTCTTATTTCAGACTGGAAAAAAGATCATTTATTTCAGCTCTTGGGGATCAGATCTGGTGCTTTTGCTTCCTGTGACATGGAGCACGTGAACCCATAAGTGTCCAGGAGCTGCGAGAGACCCCCACTCTGAGCCCCGCTGCATCGTTACTGGACACAGGGGTTTGCAACAGTGGCTGTTCCAGTGGTGTTTACATCAACAATAATTTTTAAAATAGAAAGGAGCAGCTGAATTCAGCTGCTTTCAGGTGCAGGTTTGCAGTTTGTGCTGCCTGCATGGTTGAGTGTCACTAGAAGGTGTGGGGCTGCCATCATGAGGGACATGCACTGGGCAGAAGGCGCTGCCTTCGTCCCCAAACCTGAGCTCAAGGGGAGACCTTCTGGCTCTCAACAACTCCCTGACAGGAGGTTGGAGCAATGAGGTGGGGGTCGGTCTCTTCTCTCCAGGAACAAGCGCCAGGACGAGAGGAAGTCTGAATGTGCAAACACTCATGTTTCATGGAGACACAACCGAATTTACCTTTATTTGTTAAATGCTTTTAGCTTCTGAATGGAAAAAGCTTTAACATCTTAAAAATGCTCTTTATCTCGGCATCTTCAAGGTCTTTTTAAACTCAAAAGCCTCGCAGAAGTTCTTGCCCTTTCATCTCTTTTCTTCCCTACTAGAGCCCTGCTGCCTGGCCCATTTCCATGCTGTCACGCAGTGTCACCGAGGTTTGTAGGATCATCATTCAGGTTCGAAGGGACCTCGGGAGGTCTCAGATCCAACCTCCTGCTCAAAGCTGGGTCAGCTCTGAGATCAGGCTGGCTTGTTCAGGGCTTTATCCAGCGGGGTCTTGAAAACCTCCCAGAACAGCAATGCTGGGGTTCTGTCCCACCCCTTGACCATCCACATGGAGGAAGAGCTTCTCCTGCTGTCCAGTGTGAAGCTCTCGTGTTTCAGCTTATGCCCCTCTAGTTACCTCAGCATACAAAGCAGGTTGAGTGAGACTGGAACCAGATCCCGTGGCATCTGCATACACAAATCCTCAGCTAAGAACTCCAGTAACCTCATTCTCACCCTCGAGATGATCTGCAGTACCAAGACACACACACACACACACACGCACACACACACACATGTCAGGAAATCATCCAGAAAGCTCAAAGCAGGAAACGCAAAGGAGAAAAAACCAAAAGATGATGAAAAAAGGCTTTGGTTTGTTTGGGGTTTTTTTAGGTGATGAGTCATGTGTGAAGACATGCACACTCCTTCTGTAAACTGAACACCAATGCCAACCCAGGAGCAAAACGTCGCAGTGCAAGAACAGCTATGGCGAGACGAGATAGGAGAGAGATCAAGAGTGCAAGAGAAAGCTTGTGGGAACGCAGGAGGAAGAGGATGCCTCTCAAGCCCGGTGCCAGCTGAGTTAACACAACTGTTGTGACCACGGGAGAAACACACTGCAGGGCCGCGTGCGTCACGTGGGGTTATTTTAACACGCCTGAAATGTGGCGTGTTAAATTAATTCCTTCCCTGATCTGTGCCAGGTAAAAAAAATGTGACATTCAAGTGAGGGTGTGTATCCACCCGGAGTTCTGCTGGAGTGAGTGACTGAGTCCAGAGCAAGGTGTCCTCCTGCTAAATGTGGATGAAGCTGCTGTGAAGCAGCAACTGTCTGAGGGTCAATCAGGGCAACTGCCAGGTCCTGCCCTGGGGCTGCCC
>NW_010393422.1:0-3316 GCF_000710305.1 Buceros rhinoceros silvestris | reverse complement strand
GCTGGAGGGGTTTGCCAGCGGTGTGGAGGTGGTGCTGAGGGCCAGGGGTTAGTGGGGACCTGGCAGTGCTGGGGGAATGGGATGGAGGACTGCAGGAGCTGAAAGGTCTCTTCCAACCACAGCGGTTCTGTGATTCATGCCACCACTCCATCAACACTTTAGACTAGCATAAGCCCTGCAGCGCTCTCAGACACAGCAGTGCCACTGTCCTGCTGCTCCCCAGCAGCAGTGTTTGTGTGACAAGGTGGGATTGATCCAGACTAAAACTAGTCCTGGAATAAGTTTAGGTTACCCTGAGTTGGTTTTCCTGGCCCAGTTTGCAGCACAGCTGCATAAATGCTTGTGCTGACAGTGAGAAGGAGACAGTGGGTGGTGGGAGACAGCAGGGAAGAGCAGCAGAAGCTCTGGTTTGCACAAGCCAATGAGTATGGGAGCTCTCTCGCTGTTCCCAGCAACAGCATCAGAGTTCGTGGCTCATACTAGTGCAGCTCCAGGGCTGCCAGGCACTTGTGGTGTCCAGCTGTCACCTGCTGCCTCTGCCAGGAACTGCATGAGAAGAGCGGACTGGGAACGCGGTGTCCACACCGGGATGTGAGCTCGATGCGTGGGCAGATCGTGTTGGCTGTTGCTGTTGGGTCATTGGCAAGCTCTGTGGTGCAGGTGAACCCTCTCACAACTGTGGTGGGTCTTGTTCAGCATTGCTGTTTCTTGCTGCTGGTTATCCACTCCGTCATGGGTTGTTTTCCCCCTGTACTTGGCACTGGTGAGGCCACACCTTGAGTATTGTGTCCAGTTTTGGGCCCCTCACTTCAAGAAGGACGTTGAGGGGCTGGAGCGTGTTCAGAGAAGGGCAACAAAGCTGGTGAAGGGTCTGGAGAGCAACTGTTATGAGGAGCGGCTGAGGGACCTGGGGAGTTTGAACCTGAAGCAAAGGAGGCTCAGGGGAGACTTTCTGGCTCTTGACAACTTTCTGACAGGAGGTTGGAGTGAGGAGGGGGTCGGTCTCTTCTCTGGTGTGACAAGTGACAGGTCGAGAGGAAATGGCCTTAAAATTGTGCCAGGGGAGATCTAGGTTAGCTATCAGGAAGAACTTCTTCACAGAGAGGGTTGTGAAGCATTGGGATGGGCTGCCGAGGGAAGTGGTGGAGTCCCCATCCCTGGGGGTGTTTGACAGATGTGTAGATGTGGTGCTGAGGGACATGGTTTAGGGGCCCTGGCAGTGCTGGGAGAATGGTTGGACTCAAAGATCTTAAAGGTCTCTTCCAACCAGATGATTCTGTGATTTCCCCCCAAATCCATGAATCAGCCTTTGTTGGGAGTTCAGTCTCACTGGCAGTTAAGCCAAGATGTACAGAGACATCAAAGGACCCACCTTCAGCCCGGTCACAGAGCTCAGATCCTGCCGCGCTTCAGTTTTCTTATTATTTTCTTGGACGAGAGTGTAAGACAGGGAGGAGGGAAGAAGCAGCCCCATTTTATCACCCAGTTTGCTCCCTCCAGTTTGCCTGCCTGTCCCCAGGATGCTGTGGAGGTGCTCTCCTGCTCAGCCCCATCTCTGCCTCAGCAGCAGCTATTCTGCAGAGGATTCTTGTTATTTCCTCAGTGTTACTATTGTTTGTCCTCTCTAATAACCTGTCTGCTGGTCCTCGAGTGCAAACATCCCCCGGAACATGCTGGGAATGAGATGTGGGTGTTCGAGAGGAACCCGGAGTCAGTATCGCCAGCTACTGGTGTGACTGGGCAGGGGAAATTTGTCATGATGCTTTTGGACATGCTTGTGTCAGTCATCTCTGTTTAGATGTGACAACATGGAAGCGGAGACAATATTCTTCTGGCTGATGCGTTTGCGTGTTGCTGCACATGCCTGTTTCTACCACAGTACTTAAACCTTGCAGGTTTATTATTCGAGAAGAGACTCTTAATGCAGAAGTACAAGATATCACAGAACAGTTCGGGATGGAAAAGCCCTTCCAGCTCCTCCAGACCCTCACTGCTCCAGCACTGCCAGGTCCCCACTAACCCCTGTCCCTCAGCACCACCTCCACACCGCTGGCAAACCCCTCCAGCCATGGGCACTCCACCACTGCCCTGGGCAGCCTGGCACACGCCTGCACAACCCCAACGGGCAACAAATGCCTCCTCAGGGACAACCTCAACCT
Organism: Buceros rhinoceros silvestris; assembly: GCF_000710305.1. NCBI lineage: Eukaryota > Metazoa > Chordata > Aves > Bucerotiformes > Bucerotidae > Buceros > Buceros rhinoceros. The sequence continues at coordinate 1,157 of NW_010393422.1, read as the reverse complement.
CCCCTGCCACAACTGCAGGACGGTTCCTCTCATCCTGAAATCTCATCACTTACCCCGAGTCTCTCCATACCCCTTTCTCTGTGGAGCTATTTTGGGAGTTCAGGTGGTTCAGTCTGTCACATCACCCTTTCTTTTTTCTCTAACTGGAAGAAAAGGACATTAATGAATATTAAACTGCTCCATGGGTTGCAATTTGTATCTTTTCCATTATCAGCTGCCGTGCTTCAAGCCCCGTTGGGTAGGATCATTCTGCCCAAGGACTTGATTCATGAGACGAAATGGTGTCACCAGCTGTGGGCAGAGCTGGAGATGTCTCACACCAGGGACAAGATTCACCAGCGAGTCCCAGAATCTGCAAAAAAAAGTCGTCATCCTTTTGTAAGGAAGAGCAGGATGTGGGTAACGATCTTGACCTTTTTCCGATGAGGTCCAGGGATGGTGGGAGGTGTCAGACATCCCTCGCCGGGCAGCAGCGTCTCTCAGACCCGGGTGGTCGCAGCTCACAGACCAGCCAGGACGGGGAAATAAGGAACATGGCAGATGTTGTGTGGTATAATCCTCACGGACAGGAAAAACCCCCTCGGAACAGCCTTGCAGATGTTATCAGGGCAAGTCCCCAGTGCCTGGGCTGCCTCCACCATCCCGGCGAGGATCAGGCGGGGCTGGAAAAATAGGAAAAAGGGAAAATTGGTGATTTGGAATGGGCGGGTGGTTTATTGTCCCCCGCTCGGTGCCACAGCCCGGCCTGCCCTGGGTGGCAGGGACAAGGTGCGGGGGCAGCTCGTGGCCAGGACGATGGAGGTGAGGAGGAGTGGGATGGCGGGAAGGTGTGAGGCTGTGAGGGGACAGCGTGGGGATGTGTGAGGTGATGGCATGGGGACGTGGGTCTGTGAGGTGATGGTGTGTGAGGGGACGGCATGGGGCCAGTCATGGCTCTGTGAAGGGATGGGTGGGGACATGTGAGGGGACAGCGTGGAGCCGTGACTCTATGGGGGCACGGTGTGGGGACAGTGTGGGGCCATGGCTCTACAGGGGGACGGTGTGGGGACAGAGGGGGGCCATGGCTCTATAGGGGGACAGTGTGGGACAGTGTGGGGACTCGTGAGGGGACAGAGTGGGGCCGTGGCTCTGCGAAAGCCGAGCGGAGCGGCGGGGCC
>NW_010393421.1:2742-13203 GCF_000710305.1 Buceros rhinoceros silvestris | reverse complement strand
TCCAAAAGCCACAACACCTAAGAAGGTCTGTGTCTTTCTTGTTATTAGGTGGAGACATGGCTTTAATAGTGAGAGTCATCCCTCGCCTGTAGAAAAGACTTGATTTCAGGCAGGAATTCCTGCAGACAGCATCACGGCTTTTGTTCTCTTGCCATCTGTATAGCTTTGTGCAAGTTCTGAACTTCAATTATTGTTTCCTCAAAGGTGCAGATGTATTTATGAGCTATTCCAAATGCCAGATGGAAATTGTCCGATTTAATGCAGAGATAATGTAGTGTCAAAAGTGATGCACAGGGCATGACTTGGTAAGTGTAGCTAGAACTGCACGATATTTTGAGCTCTTCTTCATGGCTTTTTCTGAGTACCTTGCATGCAAGGTGGGTGTGAAAAAATGCAGGTAGTGTGTTGTAAGCCTGTCTTTCTAGTGTTTTCAGTTATACCCCTAATTACAGGGATAACATGACAGCAAAAACAATATTAGCAATGTTATTTGAGGTAAGTCATTAAGTGGAAAATGTTCATTTGATAATTATTGTTTGTTTAAATGATGATGGTGAGGAAGGGAAAGGTAGGAGCATTTGTTTACTTTAGTAAAAGGCAAGGAACAAACAGAATAGGAATAGGAGCCCAAGAGCACTGAGTTCAATGTCTGAGACAAAATATACACAAATGCACACAACTGTTCTGTGTGATGGTGGGAGCTTAGTGAACCATTCAGAAGTAAAGACTTTTGGGGGCTTTTTAATCATGAAGAAATTAACACTTACTGAATTATATCTCGCCTTAGCATCAGAGAAAAAAATTGCCAGGCATTCTTGCTTTATCTAAAGCTAGCTTAACTAAACCAATGCTTTACTTAGCTGTTATAGTTCTGGTGACTAGGATAATTTTTTTACCATTCCTAGGCATAGTAAAAATAGAGGTTAGTACTAAAAACAGTTCATGATTTCTGGTGTGACTGTAGGAATTATTCTGGAAGCTTTCCCGGTGCAGATGTGGTTTCTGATTACTCCTATGCTGTAGCTTAGTCTCTGAAGTGCCCCTGTTGCTTGAGCCTGTCTATTGCTATTTTCACTTGAATTCCAAGCAGGTTTTCTATGCTTTGTTTATTTTTCCCTTCATTCATTCTACTTTTTCTTCTGTTTACTTTCTTCAACATATGACTGCTACATTTCATCTGCTCTCTGTGTTTGCTGATGTTACAGAGCAGTGATGTCTGTTTGCTCCTGAGTGTACTGTGCAAAGTGATGCCGTGTAGCGAAAAGATTTGGGAAATAAAAAAGACAGGGAGTCTATGAGTGGGAGAGAACAGATCAACTGACAGCTGCTTGTTGGCTTTGCAGAACGAAGATAAACCTGCACATCCCAGTATGACCTTTCCCCTGTACAGGCTGGAAGTCCCAATCCCTAATCTCCATGTCCTTTCACTTTTAAATTTGTGCTTCTAAAAAGTCATAATCTCTTGAGTTTCTCCTTAACATTCACTAGCCTCAAATCACTCTCTCTGATCCCTTTCACTTGCCTTCTTTCACCTGTTTGTATTCCTTCCTTGAGAAGGAAAACACTAGATTATATCAAGATCTGTTCTGTGATGTCTTGGGGTCACATTTATTATTGCCTTAAATACAGTTTTCTAGGCCTGAAATGAACACATTCTGGATGTAAACACAGGGGTTTTTTCTGACTGAGCTACTTGTAAAGGAACCTCTGGCATATTAAGGAGATTTTGGGGTAGAAGAAAGGTGGAAAGTTGTGGATACTCCTCCTATATCTGTTTTAAAAATATTAATAGGCTGAGAAAATTTCCTAGACTCAGGATGAAGTTTTTCGGTATCCATAGTCAAATCTTTTTTAGAATGTAGTGACGTAGTGTATGTTTTAAGTATTCTTGATGATTTAGAGTTTTCTCATGAGGAGAAATGGTGTAATGTTTAAGTGCTGTTTAATTCTGTACATCTCAGTGTGGTGTGGTTGTGTTTTTCTCCTTCTAATTTCTTCCTGTAATACATTCCTGCAAACACAGTGCAGGAAAAAAAATTCCATTTTTCACTCACTTGAATTTGACTCAGTAAGAATACTTTGCATACTGCGAAAACTGATGTCAGATGGTGTCCTTAGTTAGGAGATTCCATCAGTAGTTCTCTTAAATAACCAGGGTGTCAGAAGGGAAAAGTTCAAAGTTTTGTCAAAATGCCTTAGCAGTCTGTGAGCTAAGAGGTTTACCTTGAGATTCACTATTGGTATTTGAGAGATTGAAGTGTTCGAATGTTGGAGATACTGTGTTATGTTATTCTCTTTTGCCTTCTGAGTGATTTGTTGTGTACAGGTCGGGCAGGCTAAGACTCAAATCAGTGTGGATTTTAGGTAGGTCAGGAGAGGTGAGGCTAACAGGTACCTTATTCCACTTCAGCCCTAATTCACCTTCTTGTTTTATTAGACGGCGTAGTTGTAAATATCTTTAGAGACGTGTTATAAAGCTGTATTAAGCTAGCATTAGTGTCTTAACGTATTAGTATTTAGCATCTTGTAGTATTAGTGTCTCAAAGGTGATGAAAGTACTGCCCTTAAAATATATGCAATATAAAGAGTAATAGAAACACTATGTCTGCTTGCTATGGAAATACTAAGCAAAATACTAAAGCGTCTTCTAATTTCTAAAACTGAGAAAGCTCATTGTGCTGCGAGAATATTCAGAAAAAATAAAGTGATGGTGATCAAAGGCTTCATTCATAGTCTATTTTAATGTCCAGGTTTCCTCAGACTTGCCTTTGGCCTTTTTAATTCTAGCTGCCTTGTAATAACTTTCTAGGGGCCATAAACTTCATGTACCACTTTGCAAGCTTTTTTCAAGTGAGCCCTTCAGCTTTGTTGCTCTCCTACAATTCACCTCAGCTTCTGTTAAACAGTATGGTCAGTGTTTTCCCCTTCACCATGGCTGAGCACACTGAGTGTGTTTGTCTTGCATGCAGGGACTACTCTGTGAGGGGACCGGTGGAATCCCATGCTTGTGGGTGTCAGGAATGAAGTGTGCCCAGTGAGAGCTTTGTATTGCCTGCACTTCCATCTGTTAGGTGTATGACTCTGACACTTACCCTCAATTTGGGGTGGGATTAATATATGCTTTCCGGTTGTAAAGCCTGGTTTCCTCAGAACCATGGACCAGGTATTAGGGATGCGGTTCCACTGGCTGCAGTGTTGTTACCCAGGAGGAGCTCCAGCGCAGCCTGCGTAAAAGGCCGTACAGCAAAGCCTTTGAGGGCTTCAGTGCATGTGATACAGTGACATATGTCATGAATTATTAGACCAATCCAAAATACTGAAAAAAAGTGCTTTCTTTTCTCTTAGAAATCGAGAGTTTCTGACTTTTCAGAAGTGAGAAATGACAGTATCTGGGCTCATAAGGGTCCATGGACCTTGTCAGGGACTCAGTAGCAGTTTCTCTTTTTGTATTAGCTACCTTTCTGTCTTTACAAGTAAAAAGAGGAAGCAGCTTACATGCCAGTGTTTGCAGACAGTGTTTGCTCAGAGCTGCTTTCGGGGAAGTGCTAGGTTTTTTCCTGCAGCAGGCAATTAGTGGGCATGGTGTGGTTACCACAACCAGAGATCCCTGGCGTAGACTCATGGGAAGGAACACACAAGTATTGTTGGTGAGTTCTGGCATCATAAGTATGCGTAGAAGGGAAATGGGAAATGGTCACCTTTGATGCAGGTGAAACTTTGCAATGGTAGGTAACATGTTTTTAGATCCTGCAAATAACATGTGTGGTGTTCAAAGAACAAAATACACAGTCGTTTCTTCAAAATGGCAGGTCTTCAAGTGTTTTGGAGCTTTTTGGTGAATCTTTTGGAGCTTTTTGGGTCACCGATCCATGTGCAGAATATCCTTAAATAAATAGTCTGGTCATCCTGGTGGGATGTCAGTTCCATGGAAGAGTCAGTTGTGAGTTGCTTTGCCTGTCCGGTGCTTACACATTGTTACTTCATTAGGTGTGTTATTCTTAACAGTAGTCCATGCTGAATGGAGAACAGCCCCATCTAGAAGATTAATGCTTGCTCTGTGTTACTCAAAGTGCTGTTCTCTTCCTTTATGTTTGTTAAATTACTGTTCTCAGAGGTGTTTCAGATTACGCTTGATATGGGACTAACTCAGTTGTCCCTGCCTCCGCTTCCTCAAGTGGGAATCTAAGGATAAGGTTGTTTCTCTTTCCAAGAGGTTTTTACTAATTGCTGCATAGTTTCTTTTAAAATGGTGCTTCTGAAGGAATCTTGTTTTCTCAGTAAGTTAAGAGTATTTTCTGTTTGGGATAAAATCTGTAAGACAGGAAGGTAAAAATTCTTTGTGTGCTACTGGATGGTAAGAAACTAAACAATAGTAGATTCAAATTAATCTGTGACAGAGTGACTTTACTGTGTCATCAGAACTAGGCCATCTACCCACAACCAAAACTTTGTCTCTGACTTTTGCTTGTCAGTTGAAGCCAGTTGGTTCCAGAGTTCTGTTTCTCAATTACTGTGTGTTCCTATGCAGTTCCACTCTAAAGGCTTATTAATTGCTGCAGTTACAGTATTACCTAGCACAGTATTGTTGACATGGGGAACGGGATAAAAATACTGGGAACATTAGAAGATTATAATGAAAAAGAATATAATCAAATCATATTATATTGACAATAAATGGTACACTCCACAAATTTTTCCTGGGCTTTGCCAATCGTTTATTTGGTCCATAAAAAGATAGGTTTGCACAAGAGTTTGCTGGGATTCAAACTGCGAATGGACTTAGGCAGTGGTATAAGCCTGGCCTTTATATTGTCTGCAAACAGTAGAGAGACAAAAGAGATCAAGTCTGATTCAAAGGGAGTGATGCTTCTCTATTTTAGATAATATTTTCACACTCTTTTAAAGTTGGATAAAAAACTCTTTTGCGATTAATACAAAATTACTACTGTCTCTGAATCAGCATTATTCTGTATGTTTCTAAAAATGTGATTGATGCTGTCATAGTGTCTAATCTGAAGTCTTCAGATGGCTTGCTCAGTCTGTTTCTAAAGAGATGTCGGGGGACTTAGCTTGTAAAACTTGACAGGGGAGCAGATCTGCTATCCCACAGAATTTATTGTTTTGTGGTGTGTTTGAGAAATTCCATCCTCATTTATGTTATGAAAACCTAATGTGTTTATGATCAATTTAAATCATTGCTGGAGCCAAAAACTGTTCCAGTTTTCCTTCCCACATCCTGCAGTGATTTCCACTACAGTGAAAAACTATGGTTAGCTATACTTTCGATTCTGGGCAAACACAAGAAGAGTGAGGTTGAAAAGGGTCTGAGTATGGAAGGAAGGATACAAGTAATAGCGGACTTGTCACTTCTGGCAGAAGTGTTGACTTTTTCCCACTGGAAGAAATGTGGCATAAATTAATGCCTTAATACAGCAATGACAGCTTGTATAAATGTGGTTGCTTGCTCGTGTTTGTACCTGAGTGTGGGTGCTAGCTTTACTGTGAAGGTTGAGGTTGATGATTTCTTCTGGTTGAATCTTTTTTGCCATATATCATCAGAATATCAGCATAGATAAGTCAAGCATCATTTTTTGTTTATAAATAGTATTGGAAACGCATTTTGAACGGGGCTTGTTAAAACTCTCTAGGCAGCTATGCTCCATGAATAAAATAAAAATAAAATAAAGAAAAATTTTACCCAGTCCTGTGAAAGCCAGTTATAACCTCACAGCACTCTTTGTCTTCTGGTTCTTTATCTTAACAACCATACTACTTTTTTGGCAGGGTTTAGAATATACAGGCTTTATGTAGTTTGTTCACATTTTGTTGTCATTGTTCCTTTTAAGAATACTTAACTAATTTCTGTTACGATGTAAGTATAAAAAAAAGTGTAATAGTTATTTTCTTTATTGTCCAAGCGTTGATATGTTAATGTCTTCTGATAAAGAAGAGGACCCAGATGTTATTCCTGAAGAAAGCACTCTACTGACTCTTCGGTATGTTGTTATGGCACACTTAGTTGCCTGATATGGGATGAGGGGAAAGCTAGCAGAAAGGCATGCCTGGCTGCTTGTTCTCTTTCCAGGCAATGGTGTATGTCCCAAAACCTTAAGAAATAAATCTGTAGCTCTTCTAGTAACCCACAGTCACATTATAACAGCCAAAGTATAAGCACTAAAGTTGTAGCCAGATACCTTTTTGTCTGAATGCACTCTTGATAGACTTCATTGGTACTACTCGTGCATTTTAGAGGCTGAGCAATATATGTTAAGTTTCTGTCGGTTAGTGAACCTTGAACTGATGCTTGGGCAGTTTGTGCCTTTGCTGTACTTGAATTTCATTTTGCATGGCACTAATATAAAATGTGTTAAGATTGTGGTAAGTGTTAAGTCTGATTGTTACTGAAAACCTTCAGGAAGGTCGCAGGGGTAAATGGACTTGTCCCAAAAATTAAAAAGGATTTGGTCTTCATGCATTGGTTAAATAAGTGTGTTTTAGTAGATATTCAATGTATGATACTTTTTGTTCTACAAATTATACTGAATTATTTTATGTCATGAAGATAAGAATATTTGTGGTTTTTTTCTTGTTTTTTGCTTGAATGTGAATTAGATTTCTCTGAAGTGGGAGGGATGGTTGAAACAGCTTCCTCAAAGGCAGCAAAGTGTTATTTCTAGAAGAGCCTCTTCAGACAACATTTTGGGTTTTTTTTTTCCTTATAAGCATAAAACTGCCCAAAAACAACCTGTAATTTGCACAAGAGGGAAAAGAGAAACACAGTCTGAAAGGTTTTATGGGAATCAGGAGACAAGAGTATTAAGTTAGTCTGTCATACTAAGACAGCCAGAAATCCTGCTTTTTATAGTAGCTTGTATAGTTTTAAAATATACCTAGAGATTCTGCATGGAAGTTGTTGAATGACATTTTGTCCTGTGTTCCTGTCCCTCAGAATTAGAAAGAAGGCATTAGAGAGGAGAGAAGAAACAATTATTGTGGATCGGGCTTGCAGACAAGAAACTCTTGCCTATGAGATGGTGAGTTCCCTGACAGCTTGTAGGATCTCAAGACACTTTAGCACAGCCAAAGTCCAAATTCTGGTTGCTTTTAGCTTTCATCATTGTGAATCTCTGTACCCTCTAAATGTTTGCAGATATGAGTTTGCAGGTGATGATCTTAATTCCTTAAGATTAAAGGAATTTTGAGAAAGATAGGACAGGAACTCTACTCTTACAGTCTGTTAGTACTGAATGTAGTAAGGGGGAACTCCAGTTCATTGCCTCTATGTGACTGCTTTTGTTTGGTTGCTACTAAAGCATTGTGTAGGGGATCAAGTATAATAAGCATCATGTGAACTTACCATGTAGCTATGCAAAATGTGTAATGTTTTTGCTTCTGGAGACCTGTGTTGAAATCTAAGCTTTAATGAGTAAATGATTGTGAGCTAGATTCTCTGAGGCTGAAAGAAGAAGACAGTAGGAGAACAGTGACAGTAAGTTCCTAATTGTGAGCTTTGTAACTCACGTTTCTCAGCCGTTCTGAGCTGTCAGGAGCCAGGATTGTGGAGATCAGCCCCTCAAAAGCCATGCTTAATGCCTCTTTTTAAAAATAAATCTTCACAACTATTTAAGTTCTAAATAGGAGAATTTAAATTCTTAAATTTTACAGTGCTGGGGTCCATGGTTCAGACAAGCAATCCATGAACTACTGTAAAAATTAGGAATGGAGGTGTAGTGAGGAAGGAGCCTCACTTGTGACTCTTTTCTCCTTGAGGTTTCCTGGTCTGTCATAAGTGATCTTGTTTCAGCTGTCCAGAGCCCAGGGACACGATGTAAACATCTTCTATCAGTTGAGGACATATCTGAGAAAATGTTTACAATAGAAATCTTCACAGAGGGTTTCAGTGAGTGGTGTCCTATTCCTATTTCTGACGAACGAGCACATTGTGGGTTACTGCATGCCTTAAGCAAGCTGTTGTCACTGGTTTGTGCGTCAGAGGTGACTGAGAGTCTGGTGTCCTAGAATAACATGACAGCGATAAGAAATGTGAGTTTGGAGTGTATTGCATGAAGAGGGGAGATGCAAGGGATAGAGCACAAGTATCTCTGAACTGAATTCTGTACAGCAGTACACAGGCCTGTTATTAAATCTGAAGAACATTTCATGCTGGTAGGAAGTGTTTGTGCAGTCTGTATTCTCTTTTGTTAAAAAAAGAAGAAAACTGTCACAGAAAAGTGCTCTCCCTTGTTCTCACAACTGGCGCATGTCTTAAACACAAAGTAGGATGAAACTGTGGAAATGCTTTCACTTCTTTTCTAAAACAAAGTACTGTATCAAGGGCAGTGCTGGGTTTTGGATTTTGAAGAAAGCAAGACCTCCAGCTATGTCAAGCTTCCCTGATAGAGGAAGTGTTGCACTGATTTATTTTCATGTACTTCATCCTGTGGCTAGTTTGTAGGTCAATCTTAAGTTCAGGGTTCCAATCTCCCTTTGCATGTGAAAGCATTCAAAGAGCATTTCAAAGCATTAAGCGATGGAAGATGGTAGCAGCTGGGTTCCATGAGGCTTTAGTTCCTTTGTGCTGGGTCTCTTTGTAGCCAAGGAGTAGCTTGTAACTGCTGAAAGCACCTCAGCTTCTCCAGAGCTGAGAACTGAAGGAAAATGCTTAAAATGAATAATTACAGCCATTTCTCACCTTTCCGTCTTGGAGGCAGTAGTCTGTTACCGAATCAGGAGGCTACATGGTCAAAACTGAGTTACAGTTAGAACGCCATTTCTTAGACTTTTATCCAGGGACTATGATATATAAGTGGTCGTCATATACTATAAATATACGTATCTTTATTTTTCCAGGAGTCACATGCAATTGGAAAGAGGCCAGACAATCCAACAGATCTAGTTGAGGAGGGAGAACTACTTTTATCTCTGAACATCTTCTACCCTGTCATATTTCAGAAGGTTGGTACTAAATTCTCTAGGTTGTAACTGATGTCTCTTCCCTACCCTGGTAATACCTTGCTTTCCCAAGCAGTTATAATCAGTGAGTCCACTGAGGGAGTGTGGTAAACCCTTCAACTGTGGTAACTTCCTAAAGCTTTTTCAGAACCTGGCTTTCATTCTGCTAGTGGTTTACAGGAGGAAATTTTTACAGTAATTACTCAGCATTTGATTGATTTCACAGAAAGCTCAAAAATCAGAAAATAAATGAAAACTTGAGTACCCTTTCTGGATTTGGGCTAAGTGTGCTCGGACTTTCTATCTTTCCTGCACTTTCCAGTAGGAAATGCGACGTTTGAGATTCTGAATAAAATTAATAAATGGTAGCCTTAGGAGAAAGTGAGACAAGATGCTGTTTAAAATCTTGATGGAGTGGTGGTGTACCATGTGCTGCCATTAATTACGTCAAGCTGTCAACTGAAGAGTAGTACTGATGCTGACAAGTGATTTTTGTTTGAAGCTTGTATGCTGTTCTCTTTATAGCATAAAGATCACAAACCCTATCAGACTGTCCTTGTACTGGGCAGCCAGAAGCTCACTGAGCTGAGAGACTCCATTTCCTGTGTCAGTGACCTCCAGATAGGTGGTGAGTTCAGCAGTCAGCCAGATCAAGCACCAGAACACATCAGCAAGGTAAAACCTTCTATGTGGAACCCTCTACATTTGTAGGAGCTTTGAAAACTTAACGGAGAGAGGGATGCAGAGTTTTCTTTTGTTGTTTTTTCTTCAGCTAAATTCAGCTGCATTGGTTCTGCCTGTGGGTTGCTCTGCAAGTAAATACCTCCTGGTGATATTATCCAGCTGACCTGTTTTGTGTGCAATGATCAGAAAAACATCACTAATGCTACTGCTGGGAAGTAGTAACACCAGCAGTGAGTTCTTGCATTCCTGAGGACTGGCTTTACTTTAAGCTATATTTTAGAACACGAGAGCTATTAGAAAACTAAATGTAGACCATCCATGTCACTGGTTGGCCAAGGTATGCCGATCACGGGGACGTGTTCTTTCCTGTCTCTAATCAACCTCTCTCCCACTCGTGGAGAGAAAGGATTAAAAGCAGAGATAAGAAGGAAGGAAAAATTTGTGACACCTCTTAAGTTTGGGAAGTTTAATAACACTAGAGAAAATATATACAGAAAAACAAATGAAATATTAACAGGTTTATACGGGATTGGAAAGTGAGGCTTAAATGCGGTTAAGGAACCAAAGCAAAAAAGGAAAGTAATACTGAGCAGTTTTCAAAATGGCAGCGGCCATGTGGTTGGCGGTTTGATGGGAATGGAACAAAAGTCGTGGTGGGTGAAACAAACCCTGCGCTGCGACATGGAAGCAGAGGCGGCACCAAGCCGAGCTGAGCTGAGCCGGGCCATTGAGTTGTGCTTGTTAAAGAAACAGCAGTGAAGGAGCAGTGGCTCCGGAGCACACTGGCAGCAGGGATGGACACGGCACCGCAAGATGGGTGGTCGC
>NW_010393421.1:1484-2626 GCF_000710305.1 Buceros rhinoceros silvestris | reverse complement strand
CAGGAATGGCAACGGCAGCAATAGAGGTCTGTCCTACGTGGCACAGGGCAGTACGGCAAATGCAGTCCCGTGTGGAGCAGGGGAGCTGTAGCTGCAGGCAGGCAGGACTGGGGCTGATCAGAAGAAATGGCAGAGATGGAGGCAGGATAGAGCCAGCTAGCAAACAGCGAGGCACATCTGAAGCCGATTGGGAGTAATGGAGCTCAAAAGTACCCCCGGAGGTCTGAGCCGCCAGCCCCAGAAATGCAAGACCACAAGCCAGACCTGGTATGCGTCTTTTAAAGGTGTCAGGGAGCCCGCCAGAGTTTTCACAACCAATGAGATGTGCGAACATAAATGGGAGGAATACATCTCAATTGGTCATTTTAAAACAAAACAACCAAACAGAAAAAACTGGTTTTTTTTCTAAACTGGAACATGGAATGCGTCTTTTAAAGGTGTCATGAAGCCCGCCAGAGTTTTCACAACCAATGAGATGTGCGAACATAAATGGGAGGAATACATCTCAATTGGTCATTTTAAAACAAAACAACCAAACAGAAAAAACTGGTTTTTTTTCTAAACTGGAACAGTCCCCCTCTGAACTTACATGCAACTGCATGCTGGTCCAAATTAGGAATGTCACAATTGCCAGATGTTCTCTGGAGATGTTCAAAATGGCTCAGTAAAGAAAAAGTGAGCTAATTGAAAACATTGAAATTGCATCATTTTGATAACGTATTTTATCCCATATAATATTGTCACCAGTTGGCCAAGGCTGGCAAATCGCAGGACAGGCTCTAATTAGCCTCCTCCCTTTCCAGGAGAAAGGCTTAAGAAAAGAGATAAGAAGAAAAAAAGTTTGTGAGGCCTCTGTTAAGTTAGGGAACTTAAACAGTTTTTGTAACAGTAGAAAGATATTGGATACAAACCCCAAGATACTAACAAGTTGATACAGGATCAGAACCGGTGCAACAGAGAGGGTTGGGGGGTGGGTGGATGTGTGGAATGTGCACCCAAACCGCAATTAAGGAAAAGCAGCAGTAAAGGCCCCTAGGCTGTTCAGGCGGCGGCACATTCCGGGCTGGGAGCAGCAGCAACAGCAGCAGAGGAGGCTGTCCACACGCAAGGGAGGGGGGTGGGGGAGGGACGGGCGGAAGGGG
>NW_010393421.1:0-1400 GCF_000710305.1 Buceros rhinoceros silvestris | reverse complement strand
TGGTGGCAGCACAAAGTGGTGGGAGAAAAAGGGCCACCGTCCCGCCTGCATGGGAAAAGTGCCCGCAAAAACTTCACAACCAGTAAGACGTGTTGGTGTTACGGGAGGAATACACCATTGGCTCTTTGATGTGTCTATCAAAGATAAAGTAACCCTGTTTATCTCAAACCAGGACATGCCACCCCTTATTAGAGATAAGAAGAAAAAAAGTTTGTGAGGCCTCTGTTAAGTTAGGGAACTTAAACAGTTTTTGTAACAGTAGAAAGATATTGGATACAAACCCCAAGATACTAACAAGTTGATACAGGATCAGAACCGGTGCAACAGAGAGGGTTGGGGGGTGGGTGGATGTGTGGAATGTGCACCCAAACCGCAATTAAGGAAAAGCAGCAGTAAAGGCCCCTAGGCTGTTCAGGCGGCGGCACATTCCGGGCTGGGAGCAGCAGCAACAGCAGCAGAGGTGGCTGTCCACACGCAGGGCAGGGTGCTGGTGAAGTGATGGCAGAAGTGGAGGCAGCCGGGACAGCACGTGGAAGGGCGGGGCTGTGCGACGTGTCAGTAGCCAGGTGGTGGCAGCACAAAGTGGTGGGAGAAAAAGGGACACCGTCCCGCCTGCATGGGAAAAGTGCCCGCAAAAACTTCACAACCAGTAAGACGTGTTGGTGTTACGGGAGGAATACACCATTGGCTCTTTGATGTGTCTATCAAAGATAAAGTAACCCTGTTTATCTCAAACCAGGACATGCCACCCCTTATTCAACCAAGTGATCAGGCCCAATCAACATGGGTTTATGAAAGGCAGATCCTGTTTGACCAGCTGGATCTACTTCTCTGACAGTGTGACCTGCTTAGTGGGTAAGGGAAGAGCTATGGATGTGTCTACTTGGACTTTAATAAGGCCTTTGACACTGTTTCCCACAGTATTCTGGAGGAACTGGCTGCTCTTGGCTTGGATGAGTGTACTCTCTTGCTGGATAAAACACTGACTGGATGGCTAGGCCCAGAGAGTAGTGGTGAATGGAGTCAAATCCAGATGGTGGCCAGTCACCAGTGGTGTCCCCTAGGGCTCAGTACTGGGGCCTGTCCTCTTTAACATCTTTATCAATGATCTGAATGAGAGGATTGAGTGCACCCTCAGTAAGTTTGCAGATGACACCAAGTTGGGAAGCTGCACAGTGGAAAAGGACCTGGGGGTCTTGGTCGACAGCCAGCTGAATATGAGCCAGCAGTGTGCCCAGGTGGTCAAGAAGGCCAATGGCATCGTGGCTTGTATCAGAAATAGTGTGGCCAGCAGGAGGAAGGAAGTGATTGTCCCCCTGTACTGCGCATTGGTAAGGTCACACCTTCAGTACTGTGTCCAGTACTTCAGGAAGGATGTTGAGATGCTTGAGCATGTTCAG
>NW_010393420.1:0-11040 GCF_000710305.1 Buceros rhinoceros silvestris | reverse complement strand
GGCATCTCTCCCCCGTCCCGGCCGCCGCGGGAAGGAGCATGTGGTACTCGGTTGCTTGAAGCAGGAGAGAAGATGTATGCTTTGAATTTTTGTCTTAAAAAAAAAAAATACAAGCAGGTTTCGCTAAGCTGGAGCAAAGTTTTAGATGAAACGAATCCAAATGTTATGTAAAGGAACATGCGAAGTGCTTATTGCGGGCAGGAGAAGCGCAGCACATGCCGCGCCGGGAGCAGCCAGAGCAACCCGCGGGAACACGCGTGAGGATGGCCCGAATGCAAACCCACTACAGCAGTGGGAGAGCAAGGACTGAACGAGCTGCACTGCTGTTCATTTAGCACAGGAAAAAAATAAAGTCGCCGCAGGCTTCCTGTGCCGCAACACAACAGCTGGTTTGTTATGCTCAATTCGTCATTCCCACTTCACTACCAAAGTATCAATTTATCTCTTTTCTTTTCTTTTTCTTTTTAGAAACTTCGTTATATCGGATGTCAATGAATGCTGTAACTCTAATTAGTTCTGTATCTACTAATCAGGAGCTCAAAGAGAAAGTAGAGTTTTGACCCACTGTTGGTGATAACTTTAAAGTGACATAGTGCTACAATTGTCACCTGGTTCTGCAGTCAGTGGGGCTTGGTTCTGGAGCATATCACCAGAATGTCTCTTCTGATGTATTGACATCAGTGTGTATCTTCTGCTCCACTTCCATTCTCGTAGGAGTTCTCTCATGAGGACTTTGACTCTCGGTTCTCAGTTTATGGAAAAAACCTGGCTTTTCAGAAATGGCAAGAGCATGTGACAATGCTATGTCACTGTGTAGCAAAGAACTATGCATCTTTTGAGGCAAAACTTTTCTCTGACTTAGTTTGCCATTTTTTACCACAATACCAATTTCTATTATTTACGTTGCTTCCTAGAAATAGAAAACATTCATGTAATAATTGATCAGAAATTATTACTTGTAACTCCGTCAAAATCAGTATGTTGAAAATCCAGCTGCAGTATTTCTACAGACAGTTTAAGGATAGAAACTCTCTGCTGTTGTAGATAAATTTAAAACAGAAAATGGTTTGAAGTGCTAAACCACTATGTTAGAGATGTATTCGTTATCACTACCATTTTCTTGTCTTTGCTGCACTAAGCTGGAGGACGCTACCTATCACACATCTGGCTCCCGGAAAGCTAGATATATTAATTATCTGTAATTATACTAAATTTAATTTAATACATCCTGCTCTTCTCAGGAATTTCTGGTCATTTCAGGAACACAGAAATTAACAAGCACCACAAGACAACTGAAAAAAATATTACCCTCTCGGTACGCATACATCTTTTGAGTCAGTGGCTTCTTCTTCAACATTACTGTTAGACTTAGGCAGAAGCCTAAGTGTTTACATACAATTTTTTCTCAGATAGTTTGGGGGTCTTCTCATCTGTGGCTGGAGCATACTTTTTTCCATGTAAAAATAAGAGCCCTCATTTTAAGCGAGTCTGTGGAACAAACAGGGTTTTTTCTAATACTGCGTGTTACTCCAGTATTATTATTACAGCATGCAGCCTCTTCTCATGCAAATCATTCTAAGATTCTACTGAATCAATTAATATTCGAAATGTTGTAGTAAATGTTAGTGCTCTATTTTTATGTAAAAGAGAAAAAAATACTATCCGTTATTGCATACACATTTTAACAGTCAGCGTATCTTAATTGTCATCTACAATTTCTAGCAGTTAGCATTGCCTACTGTTACACATAATTTTTAACAATTAGCATAGCTTACAGTTAAACAGAACTTCTAATAATTTGTGTAGCTTTCTTATTGTTTGAATTTTTATTTAGCTAAACGTTTTAGTCACCTGGACCGTCTACAGATTGGGTCAAATTCTTAGCAATCAGCACAAGATACAATAGTTATAATCTAGTCTCAGAGTTTACCTAGAAGAATGCTACTCAGTCCCTGGAGGAAGAAGACAACAGTGATGGCGGCATCCCTGACCGCCGGGGGATCACGGGGTTTGCCGTCCAGCAGCAGCAGTTCCTGTCTAAATCCACTTGCAGCTGCTGGATTTTGTAGGCAGTAGCTCATCTGCTGTTTCATTTCCCCCTTCCATAACAGGTACCACCACATCGTGGCGACAATGCTGGGCAGGAAAACCATCTTATCACAGTGTTGAAAAAGGGGTAGAAAGAAGATACGTGGTCAGCATGCTTCTGTATTATGGCTGTTTGCCATATAAAATGGCACTGGTTATGTTAACCGTGTTACGGGGGGTTAGGAGCAGGGGATACTGGTCACACTGGGTTAGGGTGTTTCACGAGCATACAGCATTTGAAAAGAGACTTTGATATAACAGCCAGACTTTATCTTGATTTTTTTTCAACTTATTATCTTTACCAGAAATAATCTAACAACAGTTTTAAATACTTTTGTGATTAAACTTGACTGCAAGTATAAAGAATAAATCATACATTTGATCAATAATAAAACTACATTGACTTAATGGATGTAGCCTACTGCAGTTTTTCTGACTTGATAATTTTGAAGTGAATAAAGCTGTTCCACTTTTAATTAAAGATGTATTTTGTTAATTTACTCCTAGTTTTACTACTGATCATCAGAGATCTGTATTTAAGCATTCCTTTATGTTTGTATGAAACAGAAATGTTTCTTCATAAATTGCCACATAATATAGTGACTTCTTTGTCTCCACAGGGAATATTTTATTATTCCTAATTTTGTCTCATCTAGCATACCAAACCTGCCTGCAGAAGGGAAGGTTTTTTTAGAGATGTGCGCAGAAGGGCAATATAGCCCATGATGGAGAAACGCAGATTTTGAAAGGGTGGCTATGCTAGCTGTTCTGCCTTGCTGTGTATTATGATCAGATGTGCTGTCCCAGTAACTTGCGTTTGACTGCAGTGTTGGAGTAGCTTGACCTTGATCTGAAGATCCCAGAGGATGAAGAATCCATAAGTTTCTCTGGAGAATCTGCTGTTTACTTTGGTAGTGTAGTCTTCCGAACTCTTTTACTACCGCTTAAACAACGTGTTTAAAATGTCTGGCTTGAAGTTGACTAGCCTTAGCTTTTCTCTCAGTGGTGCTTGCTATTTCTTGCTCTGTGCTAATTTAAAGCAGTATCCTTTAGTATTTTCTTACCATGCTATCACTTATACAGTAATCAGATCATCTTTCAATTTGCTTGTTACAGAGCTGTCAGGTCCTCCATCTGCACCAGTGTCATCCCGATAATGTAGGATCACATGGTCATATTTCTGATTAATTAGCTACTGCATATGATATGGTGGTTATGTTGAATTTATGTTTTATGGTGGATTTATGCCAGCTACAGGGGAACAGACATTATGTAATCTGTAACAGAGTTAGAGTGGTGCAAATGCATGATACTTCACCAAGCATGAAGCTGGTTAGGATAAAATTACCTTTAAATAAATTTAGGAACACGTTTTAACCAGCAAAATTAATTTGACCTGCTTTTGGACATGGTGTCAAGTAGCTGTGACATTTTTTTGTAATGTCACCGAACCACAGCTGAAGGCCCTCAAGGCAAGACATTTTTTTCCCTCAGCCCTCAGATAATTTCTGTGGCCTTTTTTCCTCTCTTCTTTTCCTATATCTATTTTAAAATGAAGACATCAGCGCTGGATGTCGAACACAACGCCAGAGTTGTAGTGGCATGCCTCAAGACAACACTGCCTTCCTGTTCCCATAAGCTGCTCACATCTTGCAGACTGGAAGAGTGCTTCTAGCTTTGGAGCCACTCTGGGAAATCCTGTATTGCCAGGCTACTTCCAGCACCTTGAAGCTGGTGTAACCATGATTGTAACCAGTTACAGTCTACCACTCCTTAGGAATTGTTTGGTTTACTATGGCTGTATTTCTTTGATTTTAAAGTAACTTTTCTGTATGGGCTTAGTGCTCAGTAATGCTGTCCTACCCACGTTGATACTCACCAGAATTTGTGCCGTGTGGCAGCTTTATCAGTGGCAATTTTGTATTTATTGTCAGGTTGTTGAGGAATATGCTGGGGTGTTGTAAGGAGCACTCTAATCCTCGTCTGGAAACTCCCTGGGTTAATGCCAATGGCGCCTTGTTGGCAAGGACTTCGTAGGACCTCTCTGCTTACCCAGTGGAGCCTCGTGAGCCAGGTCTGGCAGGTGGTGTGCTACCATCCAGCCCACTGCTGAAAGAAAAAGGAGACGGTCATCTGGGTACCAAGTGCCAGCCAAAGAGCCAACCCTCCGCTAACACGGTCCAACACAAAGATTTACTGCCTGAGAGGATGCAAAAGGGAGGTGGATGGAGCCATGAGACCTTCCCACCTCAGCCCAGTAGTACAGCAGCAGTACGGCAGGCTGTGAGACCGCGGTATTCTCTTGGCTTTCTCTGTCACCACTAGGCAGCAGCCGCTCTCCGTGGTGAGCGCGAAGATGGTGTATTCCCTGAGGCTTTCATGAGGAGCTGAGGGCAGGCGGCTGAGGGGGGGAAAGCGAAGCGAGTAATCCCCAGTCCCATGCCCTGCCTCATTGCTATCCTTAGTTAGCCAGCTCTTTGTGTTTCAACGTGCACTTTACTACCGCAGCACAGTGTGAATTTAATCAAGTCCAAACGCTCTGTACTGCTAGGACGGTCATCCTATAAAAATCAGAATTTAATACATCTGTTTTAGGTAGTGTCATAGCTTCTCCACTTTCATAAGGTAGGGCCTGTGACAATAGGACCCGCAGAACTGAAGGGGTGGGAAGGCAGACAAAAGGAGGAAGAAAGTGAGAAAAGCACTGAGTGCCAAGCCTGCCATCTGTACGTGCAATCCCTGTGAAAAGCTGGCCATGAGCTGAAAATGATGACGGGCGTAAGATGCATGACTTACAAAGTATTTTGCTTTGCTTTGAAATGTAGTTTGAGGTACCGCCTTTCCTGCTGGAGGGGCTGTGCTGGTTAAGGAATACAGTCGGAATGTCAGCTGAAGCCCTCAGGTGGCGGGGAAAAACCTCTCTGCTGCATTTCCATTTTTGCAGTCCAGCTGCACAAACCAAAGGTGGGAAACAAAATATCAGGTGATAAGAGGAAGTTGTCGCAATCAAATTCCGCATGAACCTTAATGCTGCATTTCTTTTAGGAGGGAGAGAGTGGCAGGGAGCAGAGGAGATGCCACCGTGTGCAGTGGTGAAAGCCTTGTCTGACTGACCTATAAAGCTAATCCTGAAGGCACTTCTATAAAAAACAGGGTGCTGCATTTCCCCCGGCTCTGCTGCCCATAACAGCTGAGGCACCAGCAATTTAAGGAAGCACTTCAGTTTCAAATACCACCCAGAATGACATCTAGTTATTTTTTTTCTTCTCTTGCAACTTTTTTCCTAATCAAAGCCATAATATTTTACTCTTAGAATATATTGTAACAAAATTTGCTGGTTTTATTTCTGAAGTGAATTGGACAGACATTAAGCAGGCTGCTCTTTCAGACTCAGCTGGATCCCCAAAACCCCTTTGGTTGCAGGTAGTGTGCGTTATTTGGTTTTCTACAAATTGACATATTTCTGAAAACACCAGTGAAAGCAGGCTGTCATGGCAGAAGAACAACAAATCAGGATCGTTTGAAAACAATATCCCTGCACAAGTTTTTACACCTCTTTTTGGCCAGTTTCTGACTCTCTGAAACTAAGTGAGCGGGAGAAAGAAAAAAAGAATCTTCCCCTTCCCAGGCTCTGCAGAACGTGGCTCATGTAGTCCCTTTTTATGCCTAGCTGTGCTGCTTGGTTGGTCAGGCGGGTGCAGCATTTTCCTGGACATGCTGGTCATTTTTTCATGTAGGTGTGAAAACTTGTGTAAGAAAAGCATCTGAAGCCTTCAGAGAAATGCAGATGGATGCATGCCCCAAATGAGTAAGTCATTTATAGATTAATTTGCTCATGATTTTCAGAGGTATTCGTTCATGAGGAGTTTTATTTATGGTTTTGAAACATTAGAGATTAGATTCATTTTGAAGTATATCTATATATCTCTAAGTGGTACGCTCCCTGCTAATAATTTTTATAATCAGACCATGTAATAACCACCAGATTCAATCCAGAGATTAATTTTTTCCCCACAGAATTAGTTGTTTTATCCTTTTGTCTTAGAAAGTCACCATCATTAAGTGTCAATGGCTAAAGATATTTTTATTATTGGCCTCGTGAAACTTCCATCATTAATCTCCCAATACACACCATGCAGGTATTTGACAAGTAAACATTCTATTCTCTGTGTTGCTTCACCTCGGTGCTTTATGACAGGCTCTAACCAGATTCATTTTGGCCTTCACCAGCTACGCAGTAATACATTTGCATCCTCTCTCTTGCTGTTCGGGCTTGGCAGTAACTCTCGTTGTGGTAGCAATAGCCCTAACAGAGGCTGGCCATTTGCTCTGCCTCTCTCACGCGGTCCTTGCTCCCCAGTCAATGAGTTTAACTTTTTGTGTTTCATTGCCATGAGTTTCCGTAATGCTACTGTCTAATTTCTTCTCTGCAGTTAAAATACTAGATTCTCTGCTACTTCTACCCAGTTTCCTCAAATTACTGTATGAATAGTCAACAAGATTATCTCTTTGTGTGCTTTGCCACAGAAGTGTAAAATGTTCATGTACCCAGTGCTGGTAGGGAGTTTGCTTCTTTGCATTCTTCTCTAGCATTATTAAATACCTTCCTGATTATGCCCTTGAATGGAGTACTAGCTGATTGCCTTCCAAACTATTAGCACCAATCTGTACGTTCCTTTCCCCTTGGAAAGTGAGCTGATGTTACAGAAGCCTACAGGTTTTGCCCAGCCAAAAGTGTACCTGCATAATTTTCCCTTTTATCTCTTGGACTGGAGGGATTTCTGCAGAGGTAACTTAAGATTTTTATCTTTCTTCACTACTTTTCAAGACCACATGCTGGTCAACATATATTTCTATTTGATGCCAATTCATTTGTGCTATTTTTTCACTACTGGGAACTTTACAATTCTTTAATGGTTTTGTATTTATACTCCAGGTTTTCTTCCCAGATAGGCATTATGGTGTGAAATGCTCCTGCTCTCCATTCCTCATGATACTCACTGCTCCTACTGTGCCACCTAAGGCCATAATTCCCTAATCTGGTTGTTCAAGAAAGTTTTGTATACTCGCATGCTGCACAGTAGGACAATTTATGGTTCCAGATGACATTTGTCATCTTGTAGTCAGTTCACCAGCCTGAGGTCCATACATGAAATGTCTGTTTTGTCCTCCAGAAGTAAAGGGAAGCACAGTACACACAGAGCAGGTAACAGGCGTTTTTTCTCTTTGTTCCATCTCTGCTACCTGGAGTAGGGCCATAGCTAAAGCAGCATCCATGTTTTCTCTGAAACTTCTCTGTCACTCCTATTTGCCTGTCACTGATCTATACACAAAGGCTTGGTGTGTTCTCAGTCTCAGCTGCTCTTCAGAAAGGTGTTCAGATTGCAGTCCCAGGGCAGAAACCTAAAGTCCCAGCCACGAGGCTGTCACCAAGGCACAAGTAGGTCCCCCTGATCTCACCTATGCGAGGTTTGGGCCCAGTGAGGAAGTTACAACACTGGATATCCCTGGAGTTTAAAGCCTTGGAAGATAAATTCTGATCATTGAACTCCACTGAGCTTTGATAAAACTGTTAAGGATGTAGAGATCTGGATTTGCATTACCAGATGCCTGCTGTTGATATTGGAAAAGCAGGGTTGTAAAGACTACACCAAGACAGAGGGAAAAAAGGTTTATATTATATACAGGGGTTTCAATAAATGTTTTTACTTAAAAATAATAATGCTGTTACCAAACAAGGAAACTATGTCTGTAGTAGTCCTTTATTGGGTCTGCTCTTTTGAGTAGTAAATAAAAAGCAAGAGAAAAGTGTTCAGGTTCATTCCATATACTCAGTGGGAAACTTATGGATCTTGCTCCTTCAAGGTCCACAAATCTCATTTTTATATTTCTCATTGTAAGAGAGGCAGCTGTTATGGGGGAGCTGCCACTTTTTTATTGAGCTTATAGACACATTTGACAAAAGGATGGATTTTCATAAGCTTACACGATTAGGTGGTTTCCCACTTGGAGGGAGATCAGTAAAGAATAAAAAATTGTTAAATAACCTCCTAGTAGTACGATTATAAATAAATGTCCATCTCAGACACAGTATCTTTTTCCTTTGGTGGAAGTTTTATTATTGATATCTCCTTCAAAATTAACGGGTTTTTTTTTTTGTCAAAAGGAATTATGATAAAGAAATACTTTCAGACTGTAAACCAAGACACTGTTCTTAAGTTACACACCTTGAAGTGTCCTTTTCTCCCCGTAGGTGTTGATTTAGATGTAGCGAGTGAATTGATTGGTAGGGTGAGCCTTACTGAATTTGGTCAAATAATTAAATTCAGGTACATCTACACCCATTTGAACATAAGAGTTGTGTTAATCTTGCTGACCACTCAGCTGACATTGTAACTATTTTTGGGACATCTCAGAGATACAACAATAAGAGTGAAACAAATTATTTAGTAAAAACAAATTAGTGCTAAAACTGGGTTAAAATGTTCAGCAGAGGAAGATGGGAAAAAACAGCTGATAAGATGGAAAATGTATTTATTTTTCTATAGATCCAAATTAGTTTTAAGACCCAGCTAGATTCTATCTAGCTGTGAACTTTTGAAACATCAATTGCCAGCGTATTAATACCTAAGGATGGGCCTTCTAGAATGGTGCATCAAAATGTTACCTGCAACAATGATAAAAGGGCACAGTTGAAGGAGGTTGGTCTTGGCCTCCTCCTTCCTAATTACTCTTTATAAACAGGTAAAACACGGTCAACTTTTGCCATGTATTAGATACCATTTTGCTTATAGCTGTGCTGGAGTTCACCAACTCAATCCAGCACTTTCCGTGCTGGGAGATTGCCTCCCAGAAATGTCTTTGGAAAACGTCGCTGTATTAAGGTTGTCTGCAAAGATATGTGCTGTCTACTAGAGAAAGAGGGTTTGCTTTTCAGAGATGTTAAGGACAAGATCAGTTCCCAGGACCCGCAGCACTTTGACATACTGGTAAAGACAGACTGGGCGGCTTCGCTAGAAAGCCAGGTTCCCTCAGGCTAGGCCGTCGTGTCATCACCTAGTGTGGGGCAGGCAGGAAGGCGAAAGAGAGCTCTGAATAAGCTGGCTGGGCTGGTCAAAGCAGACTAGTCACCTTAGCATGGTCTGCCAGATACACACCTCACAGTGTGGTCCTCAGCAAGCTTACCAGTGCTTCTTGTCACATACCTGGGGCAGGATGATGTGCATCTGTAAAACTTCTGCCACTCCTGAGAACAGTGGATGAGAGGAAAAAGAAAAAAAGTTGTATTTACATTATGCTATTGAGTTCTTCATGTTTGTTTTGCTTCTCTTTAGAACCTTTTTTTAAAAAAGAATCATTAATGAGTTTATGTTTTCAAACTTGGCCTGAGTTAAGGTTACTATAGTGTAGAGATGTGCCTCTGGCTCTTCCCAGCAAAAGAAATTCAAATTTTTTGAGAAATGCATTTGTATCTGTTTAAACATAAAGTTTGTCAGCTAATACCTTTAGTCTGCCCGTGCAGAGAAGTTCCTCTGGTTCATCTGAGGCTATAGGCAGGACCACGTTGTGTGAGCTTGCAATGCAGCCAAGTATTGTCCAGGCTGGCACTGCAGGGGCAGAGCGGGACTTTTCATGCGTTTCTGGCTCGTAGGATACTCAGCAGGGAAGAAGTGGTCTCCTAGCTGGAGTCCTGGCAGCATCGATCAGGAAAATAAATACCAGGTGTTTTGAAGGCAGAGAAATAAAAAACACCGTGAGGCTTACAGTCAGGGCTAGAAGGTGGGAAAGGATAAAGAGGTCAAGTGAAACAGAGCAGCACAGGAAGTGGCAAGTAGGAGAATTGTTAAAATCAGCCAGGGCAGAAGGTGGGGCAAGAGAGGGCAGTATTCAGGTGTCGAGACATTTTAATACTGGTACTTTCTATGTGTTAAGTGTTTCGCTTAGCAGCTTCTAGTGTTAGGAAATCTTTTTGGGAGAGAGCAAAGATGACTGTGACTCAGAGTTTGCCCATGGTAGTGGTTTTCCTTAGGGGGGAAAAAAAAAAGAGGGCACATTAAGTCCTCTGATCATCTTAATGTGAGCACAAACTCAGAACCTGACCTGGCCTTTTCAAATCTTGTTCCTCTCTGTGTGTATGTACAGCAGTGTATGTACTGCCATGGATGCCCTGAGGTCATCCAGGTTCAGAAGAAATTTGAATTACTGCCTTTCCAAATGTAAAGACATTTCAACCACGTTCTTCAAAAAAGCCTAAGGATTTAAAAATTATAATTTTCGGCTTTAGCATTTCTCACCATTTTGGAAGAAAACATATGCAGTATTTCGGGTCATTTCAGTTATGAAGAAGACTTTCCCAACCACAACACGTGTTGGGAAATACAACAATAAACTCCTGCAGAGGTTTATTGATGAGTCACAGAATCAAAGAATCATTTTGGTTGGAAGAGACCTTTAAGATGATTGAGTCCAGTCATTCACCCTGCCCTGCCAGGGTCCCTAAACCATGTCCCTCAGCACCACATCTACATGTCTTTTAAACACTTCCAGGGATGGGGACTCCACCCCCTCCCTGGGCAGCCTGTTCCAATGCTTCACAACCCTCTCTGTAAAGAATTTTTTTCCTAATATCCAACTTAAGTCTCCCCTGGCACAACTTGAGGTCATTTCCTCTCGTCCTATCACTTGTTACTTGGGAGAACAGTGACACCCACCTAGCTACAACCTCCTTTCAGGTAGTTGTAGAGAGTAATGAGGTAACTTCTCAGTCTCCTTTTCTCCAGATTAAACAACCCCAGGTTCTTCAGCTGCTCCTCATAGGACTTGTGCTCTAGACCCTTCATCAGCTTCATTGCCCTTCTCTGGACATGCTCCAGCTCCTCAATTTCTTCTTGGAGTGACGGGCCGAAAACTGGACACAGAATTCAACGTGTGGCCTCACCAGTGCTGAGTACA
>NW_010393419.1:0-5887 GCF_000710305.1 Buceros rhinoceros silvestris | reverse complement strand
CCGCGACAGTATATTAAATGATTCTATAGAAATTTACAGTAAAAATAAATCTAAACTGCAGCAGTTAGTATTTGAAACTACTTAATTTAAGGAGCATGTTTAAGAGAATATGCTCGCTATTGGTTGCTCTAGAGAAAATCTGGGCTGTATTTCAGTGTATTTCAATGAAACCTAGAAAAACTAGAGTGAGCTTTTTCATTTTACTCTCAGCATTTTGTATTTAACTTTGAAAGGTGCTTTGTTTAGTTTTTGTTACATGTCCAAGGGAAGGTTGAAAAATAAAACATACTGGATGGCACACACCATTCCAAATTCTTATTCTCTTTTAATTCCCACCTTAAATTATCTACAAAAGTACAAAAAAAACCCCCTTAAGAATATGTGAAAGTTTACATGAAAATAATTGGTTCATTTATAGAAAATTTCAGAAAACTTAGATCTACAAATATTTCAATAATAAAGCTTTTTCTTGCTATTCACACACAATTTTAACAATTCAGAAAACTACGTTGATTTGATATTGCAAACATTCTTAAAAACTACCGCTGAGATTAAGTCTTGGCTGTAATAATATCTTTAAAGATGTTGCATGTGCACAGGCACATATTTCATAACTACTATCTAACTTGAGCTAGCATCCAGAATACACTGGCAGTTTTACAAATCACAGCAAGAGGCACATTTTTGTCTCTGGAATATGAAGTTATAAAACGTTGAAATTTATTTTTGTTGTTTAAGCAACTTCTATGTATGTAAATAAACTCAGTCTTAGAAAATGATGTTTAGCTGATCAACACCCAGATAAGGAGACATTTAAGAAGATAAAAACTAGCTGAGATTTTTTTTTTTTCCTTTTCTTTTTCTCCGTTGTCTTCTGTTATTTTGGACAAGAGCCCGAATAAATGATTCACTTCTGCCTTTTACAAGCAAAAAGAAGGTCTTGGCATATAAAACTTCTCACTTAGAATGCCTCTCCTGCAAAGATAAGGATGAGCTTCTAGGGTGCTTTGCCTAAAAAGTTCTCAACCTAATGCATATTGTTCTGATTGCAGGCGAAAAACTATGACATCCTCAATGATAAGTTCTATTTAACATGAATGTAATGAATGTAATACATTCATGAACTTTTGAAGCTTAGTTATCCAAATATTTCTTGTCCAAAGAAAGTCCTCCAAACACTGCATTGGAAGTTCTCCTAACACATGGTTTGCATCTGAGCTGTTTTTCTTTCTAGCATAACAGCTTCCCCATGCAAGCCCTGTACTGATTATTTTCTTTACAACCCTTAGCCAGATGGTTCAAAAGTCATAATTTCACAGAAAGCTCTGGACAGAAATCTTTTGTTTGAAAAGGCTTACTTGGAGATTATAACAACCACTAATTCTGCCAATATAGTTTTTTTCAGAAAGGCACCAAAGGAAAATAAAAAAAAAAAAAGGAAAATAAATCTTTAATAAATTTTCAACTGTCTAGAGAAAGGAATAACCTAGAAACAAAACCCCATGATTTTAACTCAAGTAATTGAGATACCCATTTAAAAGCCATAGCCATGAAAATTATGATTGCAGTCTTCAGCTCTGCAGTTCATAAAGGAGTGTCTTCTTGTCTGAGAATATGCATATTTCTTAATACAGGACACCTTGCATGCACAGTCTCAGAGAATTAAGCAGTAAGATCTGTGGCTGCCTTGCCTGACACAAGTGTGTGCCAAGCGGCACGCCACTGGAGGGTCAGAGGTCTCAGGGAGGAGGCTGACCTCTCAGGAATGCACGGAGTACCTTCAGATCTAACCATTCACAACCTTGTTTGGGATGACCACGGTTCTCCAAAATGTGGGCCTGCAGCTATTTGTACCAAAACAACATCTACTCTTAAATTCTAATGAACAAGGATGTCAGTGAAGGATTGTTTTGTATTTTGAAATAAAAACGGCAAGATCTCAGACTATTCTTCTAGTATCTGAATCTCAGTTTTCAAAAATGTAATAGCAAACCCCCAAGTTTAAATATGTTAATTTCTGGAGTTTCACAATCAATGCAATACTTTTCTAGATACGTGAGATTTGCCAAAGATGTCTTTCAAAAAGTGAGTTGAGAGTAATAGCAAAAGGGAGCAAAGTTTGCATACAC
Source organism: Buceros rhinoceros silvestris (assembly GCF_000710305.1). Taxonomy (NCBI): domain Eukaryota; kingdom Metazoa; phylum Chordata; class Aves; order Bucerotiformes; family Bucerotidae; genus Buceros; species Buceros rhinoceros. Next base: position 3,758 of record NW_010393419.1, on the reverse strand, counting down.
AATCGTTTCATCTAGATCTAAGGAGCAGTAAACAGAAGACTAATATGAATTAGAACTAAATGTGTACTTAGTTTAATCTAATTCTGTTCATTAATTAGACCAGAGGAAAAAAAATGCAATAACTGTCAAGAAAAAGGGATGCTGGAAAAGGAACAAACAGCAGCTCCAGCGAGAAAAAAAAAGAGAAGCAGCAACTATAGAATGGAAGGTGGCCAGCAGAAGGGTGGGGAAAAGGAAAGAGATATTGAAAAAAACAATATCTCTGCGGATTCTATTAATTTTAGTGTCCAGTAAAATGACAACTTCTAATACCCAGGATTTTCTTTTGAAGATATTGCTAGGTGTTCTTTGTGGCACAATAAGGATGAGATACAACACAGCTGCTGTCGTTTCTGACCTTCTTTTATGGCTTTAGAAAGGTGATTCCAGATTGCAGAACTCCTGTATTTTGACTTGTGGTTTCTACAATGACATCCAGAGCACGGGATAAAGTATACGACACTGCCGAAGAGCAGATGTAGGATATATGGATCTTTATATTTCTGTTGTGAAAGATTTTGATTGTGGTGGCTTTGAAGATGTGTTGGCCTTTTTAATATCTGTATACATTAAAATCCTGCCTGTGGGCCTAGCAATTTTCCCTTTATAGCTTGGTCAAATCCTTCTGGTTTTGTTTTGCTTTCTGAGAATGCCATTTAATATAGAATTCCTTCAGCTCAGTGTACTAAGATGGTTAATGGAGCATTAGAGAAAAGAGTAAGAAAAAACTGCACTGGAGCTTTAGAAAAACACGAGCTATTTCCGTGACACAAAGTTCTCTTCAACTCTTACCAGCAACCGAAATCTTACTGAAAAAAAAGCCATTGAACATAGCAATAGTGAAATCCCTTTTCTAAACAACCTTAAGGCCTCTCCTACAATACAGTCATCCCTTTCACCTGGTTTTGGTCCAGCTTTACTTTGAGAATGAAATTTACTTGATCTATTATCTCTTGCAATATGAATTATTTAAAACAAAATTAGTAACCTGAGTCTTTCTCTTCCTCAGGAATTTATCCACAGGCGTATGAATCTCACTGAATATAGTAATTCTAATCTGTGGTGCAGACATAAATCTGTGGTTTGAATCTGAATATGCATAAAAGCACCACATTCAAAGCTATCCTACTTCAACTTTTTTAACATAAGTCTTTTCGATAAGCTGGAGCAGCTACACTGGAGCAACAGAGTATGTTGCTCTTTCCTTGGATGGTTATAACATTCAAAAAGGTGACCTGTTTTCCCTAAAGTGGAAAACATGACACATATTACAGACTAATACTAGTATTATCAAGAAAAAAAGGCATTTTAAAATAAGACCTTATAGAACATGATCCAATAATACTTTATTTGGTTTTCTTCAATTTAGACTTCAATCTCTGTTCTGCCCCTATTGTTTATTTTCTTATCCATACCTGAAATCAGTCTGGGATCTCTTTCAGGCTCAGTAGGTGTGCCATTATTCTTGAAGGTCTAAGCCCTGCTATAGCAGTCATGCCTCTTAAGTATACATAGTGATATTTAACTGCATATAGTTAACATGACAGATTTTAGATAAACATACTGGTTTTTGCTCTGTTGCAATTGACCTTCCTGCCTCATCCCGCATTATACCTTCAGCAAACACTATATAGGACAAAATAAAGCACAGGGGGAAAAAGTAAACTGAGTGGTTATTTACAACAGTAGAGAAAAAAGCACCACCAATAATACATTATGATACTTTTTTTAAAGTCAATTTGCAGGTAAAGAAAGCTAGAAAATTCACCTAACAAAAATGACCCTATGTTTTTAAGAACATAACTATTACCAACAAAAAACAGAATAATAAGCCAAAATATTTGCAGCTTAATTAACCAGGTTTGTATTTGGATGAACAACTGGAGAGCCTCTTCACATCTTAGGGGTGTATCTTTGTTCAGTGTGTGCTCTGCTGTCACTTTTCTACCCCAGCATATAAATGCTACAAATATGAAGATATCCATACTCCCTTGTTTTCCATTTGAAATTCATACTAGATGATTCTAAAACTTCTCACAGTCCAGGTATTTTCCTTTGCTTTAATCAATCTGAATTATTTGTTATGGTATGTCACTTTCCTGACAATGTCATCTCAACAAGACAGTCTCAGTTCAGTTCGGTTAATATGGTTTCACAGGGATCTTGGAAAGCATTCTTCCCTGTAAATTTGCTGGTATAATTAACAAGAAGCTAAACTATCTCTCCAATTTTTTTTTTTTTCTGAGCACTATTTCATGATTTTTTACTGCTTTATAGATAAAAAACCTCACAATACACGCATGACTCAAAGTTGAATAAATTGAAATAGATGTCAAAGAGCCAATTCCTGAAATTTTTTCCCTGTGCTTCAGTCTAACACACTGGATCACACCAACAGCGTGCTACAGAAGGCTGTTCAGTGTGCATCAAATGACAAGTAAAATGTATGGTTGATTTGGTAGCATATTTGGCTTCTGTAAGCTACATTAAGGAATACTGAACATCGAGCATCCTGCAGCTGCACTGCATTGTCTAGCTTAACTAGGCCTCCAATAAGAATTTTTTTTTTTGAGAGGAAAAATTAAGTACAAGTTTTGTATTTGAACTGAAAATGGAAAGCAGCAACAACAAAAACTCTTGACCTCCTCACCAGCAAACCCTAACTTTCCATACCAGCTCAGACGGACTGAAGATTAAATGCAAAGTTTCAAGATGATATTTTACACAACCTGAATTTTACAGCATTAACTAAAACACTTTGCCGTGGTTCAGAGAGGGAGGAGCTAAAGTAGTACTGGTTTAAGTACCTGTTGCTTTAAAGTGTACAGACCTAAGGGAACATGGATGTCCAGAGAAGGGCAATGAAGTTTGTGAAGGGTCTAGAGAGCAAGTCTTATCAGGAGTGGCTGAAGGAACTGGGGTTGTTTAGCCTGGAGAAACGGAGGCTCAGAGGAGACCTTATTACTCTCTACAACATCTACCTCGAAGCAGGTTGTAGTTCAGTATCTTCTCACAAGTAACAAGCAATAGGACAAGAGGAAATGGCCTCAAGTTGCACCAGGGGAGGTTTAGGTTGGGTATTACAAAAAAATTCTTTACAGAAAGGGCTGTTAAACACAGGAACAGGCTGCCCAGTGATGAGTTGGAGTCATCATCCCTGGAGGTATTTAAGACATGTGGTTGTGGCACTTAGTGACAATGGCTTAGGGGTGACCTGGCAGTGCTGGGTTAATGGTTGGATTTGATGATCTTAAGGATAATTTCCTGAATGATTCTATATGTGGAGTAGGAATGCTGTTTTGGTCCTATGAGTTGATATTCCAGCACTTTGGTGGAATATTCCAGCAGAGACCACTTTGGTGACTCAGACATAAGGCAGCTAAATTTGTAAATTAAATTTCCAGTAGCATTACTTAAATGGTTATTTCTTTCATTTCAAAGGTCTTCTTTAGAAGGCTTTATATTTTTGCCCTATTTTTGACTAACATTAATTGACAAAGGCATTAACATGTTGTTTAAAATTCTGAATATGAGTTAACAAAACCCACACACAAAATATTTTGTCTTGATACTGGTAGCGTTGCTTTGAAAATGAAAATGAATAAATGCTTCTTCAATTACAGTGGCTGTGAGAAATATAGAGCAATGAACAACAATGTAAAAATTCTATGAATACAGTCTGAGACCTCGAAAAGGAACTTCCTGCATGGGAGCACCAC